>NW_009216929.1:0-17391 GCF_000690835.1 Fulmarus glacialis | reverse complement strand
GAGCCGGGTGCCTGACGTGTGTCTGTGGACCGGGGGGGTAAAAGTCATGCTGACTTTTTCTCTTCTTAACGCTAGTTCTTATAAATTCGGGATCAAGACATGAAGCGAAATACCTCAGTGGCATCTCTCACTTCTTGGAAAAGCTGGCCTTCTCCGTGAGTAGTAGTGGGGACCCGGAGTCTGTGCGAACCGCCGTAAATCTGCACAGCAGTGAGCGGCCGAGGGCAGGACCTGCTCCTCGCAGCGGCACTGGGGGTTTGATCTGTTTAAATAGATGGTGATGGTGTTCCTAGTTAATTATTGCGACCGTAATTATATTTTGAAAGCCTGTTGTGCTTTCACCTCCAAGGTTAGTAAGTATTTAGCAAACCATTTAACTCAAAAAAGATGATGCTTGTTCTGGGCTACACTGAAGGATTATGAACAGCTATAGCTTTACTAATTAATAACACTGGTATCTTCTTTCTTAGTCCACAGCTCAGTTTGGCAGCAAAGATGAAATTCTCCTCACCTTAGAAAAGCACGGGGGCATTTGTGACTGCCAGGCATCGAGGTATGACGCTCTTTCTCTGTGCTCTGCTACCTGAGTGGTTGTAACACGGACAGTAGTTTGAGTTGCTTTTTCTGGTGTGAGACAGTAAAAGCCACTTTTTGCTTCTAAGCAGCAGAAATCCATTTGTGGCGACTGCCAGGAAGCTACAAAAGTGAACCAGAAAGGGTTATAAAAGTCAGTTCTGTTTCCTTTTGAAAGCATTTAATGATAATGGTCAAGCAGCTTTATCTGTGACTTCCTGATGCATATTTACTGAATGATTGTAGACGTGACTTCTCAGTGCAGAACCTATCTGCTTGTGTTGCAGGGATACCATAATGTACGCTGTTTCTGCTGACGCCAAAGGCCTGGACACAGTGGTCAACTTGCTGGCTGATGTAGCGCTACAGCCCAGGTTATCAGGTCAGGGAACAAAAGTCTCTGTCTCAAAAAAAGACTCCCAACGCATGACTTGCTATTAGATTTCAGAATTCTTCATTAGATTGTGCTCATCAAGAAGTTATCATGTAGCAATTAGGTATTATGCGTGGTGGTTGTTATCTCTTGTTTTCTTTCTTACTACAGATGAAGAAATTGAGATGACTAGAATGGCTATACGATTTGAACTTGAAGACTTGAATATGAGACCTGATCCAGAGCCTCTCCTCACAGAAATGATCCATGCGGTAAAACACTGAAAAGTGTACCTTGCATGCAGTCCCCTGTATGAGACATGCTGCATTCTCTTCCTCAGTTTTTCCTCAACTTCAGGGTTTATTTTAGACTATTCTGAAAACAGATTTTTCTGTTATTCAGTTAGATTTCAGTGGTGAGAGGGAGAATTTTGCTGCCCCTCCACTTGAAGTCCTACATTCTACACACGTGAAAGATTTTAACTTAAACTAAAACTATCTATAACTTATCTTTGTTGACATGGGTGACAACGATGAGTTGTTGATTTACGCTGACATTAGTGAAATAATGCTCAGCCTTTCCTCTCTTACATGTCTCAAACAGGTAGGCATAATTCTAAAACAGAAAGAGAAGGTTTAGATGGAGGGGGGTGAAGTAATATTTGTTACTTTAATGTATCTGTTTCCTTTTAGGCAGCCTACAGAGACAATACAGTTGGACTGAACAGGTTCTGCCCAGTGGAAAATACTGACAAAATTGATCGAGAAGTCCTGCATTCATACCTGCGCAACTACTATACGCCAGACAGGATGGTGCTTGCCGGGGTGGGAATCGAGCACGAGCAGTTAGTGGAGTGTGCGAAGAAACATCTGCTTGGAGCGGAGCCGGTGTGGGGCAGTGGGCAGAGCAAGGACGTGGACAGATCTGTGGCTCAGTACACAGGAGGCATTGTCAAGGTAAAAAAGGAAGGTGGAGGTGGCATCATGCCTCTTCCTCTCTGTTGGAGGTGCAGATTTGGACTTGAGCTTATTTCTCTATAGGCTTTGCTTTTCTAAAAAAGCCAAAACCGGCCTTGACAGCCATTATTTGGGTGACAGGTTAATTATTGGGAATGTATCAAGCTGGATCCAACAAAGGTGAAAATCGGTCCTAATAATTTGTCTGCCCTTCCCACAGGTTGAAAAAGATATGTCAGATGTGAGTCTGGGCCCTACTCCCATCCCAGAGCTTACCCACATCATGATTGGGTTAGAAAGCTGCTCGTTTTTAGTAAGTATTAACCTAAAATCCTTTGTTCTGGGTGCCCTGTCCTTGAAGAATCACAGAATACTATCTCATTATGTAAACATTGGCACTCTTGCTGCTGATGCTGCACGTACAGACAAGCAGCTTTTTCACTGACAGTTTGATGAAGGCACTGACCTTTACACTCTTCCTGTGCCATGTTTCTTTCTGACTCTTTTTCTCCCTCTTTACTCATCCCAGACCCTTGAGAGCTCTGCTATTTGCTGACTGAATTTCTTGTTGCAATTCAGGAGGAAGATTTCATTCCCTTTGCGGTATTAAACATGATGATGGGAGGTGGTGGCTCTTTTTCAGCTGGAGGGCCTGGCAAGGGCATGTTCACCCGACTGTATCTCAATGTGCTCAACAGGTTTGTTTGCCTTTCTGTTTAAGGGATAGCAGAAACAGTCTTCTCTAGCAGGTTCACATGGAAGGCTTCATCTTTTGAAAGCCAACACCCCCAGGTTTTACATCAGCTTATTCTGCTTGAAAGATGCAGGACTGATTTGTCAGTGGGCATTTTGAGAGGGTGAAAGTAAAGGGCAGAAGTGACCAGGAATCCTGTCTTCCTCCACTAGCCCAATCCTTTAATCAGGGGATATTAACAGAATTGGCAGTTGGTACCAGTAATACTGCTCTGTCTTGTTGTGGGTTTGGTCTGAAGGATGCAAGTGGAGAGAAGGAAATACATGGCACATGCAGAAATTGTCAGAGGCAGGGATTGACAATTCTTACTGAAATTGCTGAGAATCCTGAAAATGCACTAGGAGGGGACTCGCTGTCTATGTTTGTTTAATTTTTACATTTGAATTGTTTTTTTATATTTTTAAATACTGTTTGTATACTCACAGGCACCACTGGATGTATAATGCAACCTCTTACCACCACAGTTACGAGGATACAGGTCTTCTGTGTATACATGCCAGTGCAGATCCAAAACAGGTATATAGTCCTGTAGTCAAAGACAGGTGTCCTTAAAAGTAATCACATCACTTATTACCAGACAGTAATGTTAACAGAATAAGCATTGTTCTAATCTTTTTTCAATTATCTGTTTTTCCTAGGTTCGAGAGATGGTGGAAATCATCACAAGAGAATTCATTCTAATGGCAGGAGCAGTAGGAGAGGTCAGCAGCCTAACTTGCAGACTATGCAGATGGTCTTTGTGCTGAAATAATGCATTGTGCTGGCCTTGCTAGAATGAATTTCTGTAGATACGTACGTTACGTATTTCTGTAAAAGGATATAGTAACGTTAGCAACACATTCACAAAGAGGAAGGTGTTTGCAGAACTCTCACGTGGCATCTTGTATTAGAGAGCAGTGGCCAGACCTTTTTGAACATCTATTTGTATTTGCTGCTCATTCACAGGTAGAACTTGAGCGAGCAAAGACACAGCTGAAGTCCATGCTCATGATGAACCTTGAGTCTCGGCCAGTTATCTTTGAAGATGTGGGAAGGCAAGTGTTGGCAACAAACACAAGGAAGCTACCTCATGAGCTCTGTGACCTGATCAGTGAGTAGATGATGCTTTTCCTTGCCTTGACTGAATTGTGGGTACAATCAGGGCGGGGCAACTTCCAACATACTCTTGTAGCACAGATGAATTGCCTTAGAAAGCCTGGGGGCACAAATACTACAGATACATATTTCAAACTGATCTTCTCAATGGCTTGCAAGCTAGCACAATGCTTATTTTTGTTAGAAGGAAGGAAAAAACAAGCATGGTAGAGAAGGTCTATAGTTAGTGATTGGTTTTTTGAGCACGGGGACTGACTCAGCATCATAATAAAGCTGTTTTGTGCTATTTAGAATGTAGTTATCACAACTCTGGTGCTTTTTTTTTTTCTGCAGGTCAGGTGAAATCTACTGATATCAAGAGAGTGGTCACTAAGATGCTTCATAAAAAACCAGCTGTGGCTGCACTGGGTGACTTAACAGATTTGCCCACTTACGAACACATCCAGGCAGCGCTTTCCAGTAAGGATGGGCGACTCCCTCGAATGTACCGGCTCTTTCGATAAAGCAGTGCATCCTGCACGTCCGACAGACTTGCTTCTTTTTTCATATGTTTTTGAGATTCTAATATTGCTGCAAGCCCTTCTCCCCCATCTTTCCAGGCATACTGTGCAAACATGGAGCTGTGCTACAGCTGAACAAAGCTGCTTCAGAACACTGGACTGTGAAGAGCTCGTTATGTTGGGCTTAAAGGCCCACCCTGGCTCTGGATGAGTACTGTGACCCTCTGAGTAGGTTACAAGAGATGATGATGGATGTATACAGCCTTCTCTTGGCACTGGGGACAACAAAGCAAGCCAAAATATTCATCCCTACAACTGAAAGCATGTATCTGAGAAGAAGTAAGTCACTTTTGTGTGTTACCACTTAATCCTGTCAGCAGAAGTGGGGGAGGCCCTGGTGTGTGCCCTTCTTGAGGAATGTGGTGGCCTGTTAAAGAGGTTGGCTTACAAATCCGAATTCAAAGAATATAGTCAAATAAGTCTTGAACAAAGACTTGGTCAAACTGAATTAGGAAAATACTAGTTGTTATCCACGTGAAGTTAGGCAACAAGTTTCCTGCAGTCCTGGTTTTGTTACAAGCATCATGGATCCATTTCCTCAGTGTAATTTACCATTCTGTAGTACTAGTAGAAGTCACATGTCTGGATATAACTTCATAATTTTGCTAGAGCTCAGAGGAAAGTAGACCTATGGCATAACTAAGTATCTGTGGAGTTCATCTACAGAGGTATTATGCATAATGCTACATGGACACTTACTCTAGAATGAAAGCGATTCTATTCTTCAGGTTTTTCACTTGCAAGTGAACTATGCTAAAGAATAGAAGTTCTTTTACTCCAGAGTTGGTACACAAACAGAAAGTTATTAAAGGAGTTGCTGCTGCTGCACCTTAAACTCATACCTACTTTCTTCATTGTCACTCAGATGAACTTAAGGCCTTTCAAAAAGAAGACATAATTGTCAGTCTCACAGCAGAGATGTCGCTCAGCTAGCAGTCAAGATCAACAAAGTGACATCATTTAGAAAGCTTATAATCTTGAAAGTGACTGACACCATGTTACAGAAAGACATTAATCTAAGTGCCACGCATTTGACATACTGAAGAAATGGAGACGCAAAAGAGAGGAATAAAACATTTGATTTACATAATCCCCTAACATAAGGGCTTAAAAATGTAGGCAGCTGCATTGCAGCACTTCACTGGCTAGATGTGTATTGTAAGGAGCAATCAAACTGGGAGCGGAACACTGTGAGGCAGCTATTACCTGCTTTATCCCCATACCTTTCCTCATGCAACTAGAAGAAAAACATGTTGCATTGCTTCTTGTGGAACCCACAGTATGGAAGTCCTATTCAGTTGTTGTGTATGTTTGTAAGAAAATAAAGAGACCTCTAAATGACTGGAGCAAGTAGTAAGAGTTCTGAAATTCATCAGGTAATGGCTGGGTTTCTTGAACTAGTAGGTGAGATGTGCTTGCTTTGTTCAATGCAAACGATCCCAAAGAAATCTATCCCGCTTTTCCAGCTGAAGATAGATGGCTCAGGTCACCCGAACGGTTAGCATGCATCACACAGTCAAAGAACTCTAGTTCTGACAACGCTGCAATAAGAGCTGGTTCTCATTTAAGGTATTGCATTAATTTATTTTTATTCCTTTAAAAAGAAAGGAAATCCAAATACCTGATGGCTACAGACAGGTCAGTGCCATAAGTGTTTGTACCGCAGAACAGAAGCTCTGTCTTGGACAGGTTGCATAGTTAGCAGCACTTGCTCCAAGTTGTTTGCACGGTGTTTTATGTACGAAGGTGATTAATGATCCAGCCGATCTGTGCTCGTGAAGGGTTTTTAAGTATTAGCTGTACTTAACATTTTACCAGTGCCGTACTGGTCCATGTAGTATGTTTAGCCTTAAGACAACACTACTTCAAAAATAGCAAGTTATTCACAGTTCACTGACTTGGAAAAATGAAAACAAAAGGAATTAACTGTAATCAGAGGTAATGGAACTGTGCTGATCTGACTTGCTGCAGTTTCTCTGCATACTTCCCTAGTACTCACTTGACACCTTAATCACTTTGTTGAAGCATTACATAGTAACTGTACTTACGCCGTTATTTTCAACTCAAGTGTCCTGCTGCTGAAGGCAGGTTTGTTTTATCACCCCTGGGGAAGGCAAGTGAGTTAAGGAAGGGATTGTTTCGAGCAGTCTCAACAGCCAAATATATGGTGTGAGAGATTGATATTTAACCTCTCAGTAACAGAAGGCCTATAGAATAATTATTGAAAGGCAATGTTTCTATACTTCAAATGTACAGTAGTACATTCACACAGATTTTGCTGTAGAGGACCGAAAAAGCCCAACACAGGAGCACCATCCCTACACAAAACTGCTGAAGTCCCCTAACTGGTCCCTGTTACACATTTTACAGAATACCATACACTTGGCTACAGATAAGGAGAAAAATACCAACCCCACAATGTACATAAGCTAACCAGATCAAATCAAACAGACAAACAAAAATTTTCACCTTTCTGCAGGCTTTTCTTAGGTCCCCTGCCCATGGTCATGCCAATTCCAGAAGCTGTGCCCCCTGTGTGGAGTCATCTTAGAACCAAGAGATAGAATCCAGTTGCTTCCAAAGATAGTACGGTTAAAAATAAATCAATTACATCTGTTGGGATGGATGTCCTAAATAATTGACTCCATTTTCTTCAGCAAAAGCACTTGAGCCACCTGGATTAGCTCATGCAAATGAATCCAGGATGAGGTTTAAGCCATTCTTCACAAGCCACAGCAACTGCCAGAGGTGCTTAAGCAGACAATTCCCTGCAGAGTTTGCCGTGGCCTGAAATCCTCTTTCCGGGCACCTCTAACACAAGCATTGCAGAGTTCTCAGCTCAGGAAACGCTACATACGCTGCTGGATTTTTGGTCCTTTTGCTCTTGCCGTTTCTGAAGTTCCCTTGTAATCCGCCTCTTTATTCCAATTAAATAGAGTTCTCTGTCAAACTGCCCTGCAGCAAGTGGAATGCTACAATATAAACACAAGCAAGTAGATCAGGGCACAAATACGTTCTTGTTTGCCCAACCTTTCCCAACTAGTTCATACAACAAAGGCCAGAAACGTAATTTTTACTTTCTTAAGGCATTCAGTTACTGCTGTGGGAGAAAATGGGTAAAATAAAGTTCTTCCACAGCAACAAGCTAACGTTTTTCACAATACATTTAAATGAAGAAAATATCGGTTGTAAAAGGCAAATGTACTTCCAATTTAAGCATGAACATGCCTGAATTCATAAGGGACATTCTTTATGACCCTAAACCAAAAACCACTCATTTGAAAAGCTAAACTAGCTTACTGTTAGCTTGCTGTATTCGCTGGTATGGTTCATGCACAACAGTTCTTACCTTGGTCTGTTCTAGAAGGGCCAGAAGGAAACCTTAGCAGCCCAGCTTCACAGACTCTGCAATACTTCTATTTAATGGGTATTTAATACCCATAAACAAACAAACAAAAAAACCCAATTCTAATTGCAGTGCTGATCAAGTGCTTTGAGAAATCAGCATTTTCTAGATACATGGGTCTTGAAATCCCTGAGCATGCTACTCACAGAAAAAAAAGACTAACTAAATTTCAGTCACTTCACCAAATTTTCTAAGGAGTTCTACTAGCATGGCAGCCCACAGTGGAACATTAAGAAACCTGGAGGATCTCAAAATACTCCACATATATACAGCTATGTTGAAATGCAGCCACCACTGAGGAGTTTCTAGATACATGGGTCTTGAAATCCCTGAGCATGCTACTCACAGAAAAAAAAGACTAACTAAATTTCAGTCACTTCACCAAATTTTCTAAGGAGTTCTACTAGCATGGCAGCCCACAGTGGAACATTAAGAAACCTGGAGGATCTCAAAATACTCCACATATATACAGCTATGTTGAAATGCAGCCACCACTGAGGAGAGAAAACTGCATTTTTTTTTAGGAACAGAAGAGGAAAGCTGTCCATGCCGACAGGAAAAACAGAGAGCTGCATCTCAGATGAAACACAGATTTATAGTCAATTGCAATGGACGCCATCTATCTCCCTCAGGAGGATTAAGGGACCTGGCAGCAGGGATTTCAGATGTCACTGCGAGGTTTAAGTGCTCTTACTGCTGTGATCACTGAGAACATACATTGGGTAAAAAACAAATAGGCTGCAGAGAGCTACACGACTGAGAACATACATTGGGTAAAAAACAAACAGGCTGCAGAGAGCTACGCAGGATTAACTCTATTTCAGGGACCGTCCTGAGAGGACAAACTCCGAACAGGAGCATATCCTCAGGATCACTGGAGCCATGTGCAATCATACAGAGTGGCATAAGGAGGTACTAACTTGTCTCTGCCAGGTCTCACTTTCACACGAAACAAGGCAAATACAGGCCGATGGTCTGAAGTTTTGATCACAGGACAAGATGAGTACTTGACAGCATGGATGTCATCTTTGTACCGACTGCGGTATACAACTCGATCCTGGGAGGCAGAGAGAGAGGGGAGACTGACAGTAACTCCCTTTGCACATCCACCCTGGAAAGAAGCACTGGTTCACAAGAGACACATCCATTCATTTATCACGCTCCACTCAGTGAAATTAAGTTTCTTGGACAGGGATACATTTATGAAGAATGTGTGTCTGATCCCAACAGTGGTTCTGTGCCCAGCTCTGAGCACAGGGGAGAATGCACTGGAACAAGATGTAAGGAAGGGAAAATAAGATTAGTAGCCTGTGCCAAACTCCCCCTGTGCTCACAGATTGAGCAATCCTTTCTTCCAAACCAGTTCCATGTGCCCTGTTGCCCTTAAGCAACAAATCTCAGTACAACTGTATCTCATGCAGACCAACTGTGGAAGCTTTTTCTCGCAGGTGAGAATCCCCTTTGGAGGCAGATGTGAGGCTGAGCAGCCCTTCCAAGCACGCTGCTCTGAAATCATCTCTTACCGTGTAGGAAGGAGTCCTTTGTTTGGAAGTGGTGTCATAGCTGTCCTTTCCTATGTCAAACTTGTAGGAAGGACGGAAATGAATATCAGCCTCTTGGAATCCTTTGAAAATAGACCCTGTAAGGGAAGGGGAGAACAGCATGAACAACAAATTCCTCCTTCCTAAGAACCTGGCACATTTTCTGCATTTATTCAACACTGCTTAACTAGTGATGGCTAGAAACAACAGTCATGTACATATATGACTAGAAAAACCTGGGCTTGGGCTCCAGAAAAGGAGCAAGCTCAAGTTCTTCCCTAATGAGGATAAAAAATAGCCAGTGACTATTTAGTCAGTGGCTATTTAAACGAACAACATTTGGTATATGCACTTCCCCTTCCACTGAAAGCTCACGATGCTTTGCAAATGCTAGCAATTCAAATCTAAATGCCCTACACACTGTGACAGAATAATGTCCAGTTTATAGAAGAGTTGGATGAAACAGAGGAGTAAATGGCTTGGGAGATTACACTATATATATATACACACTATATATATATACACACTATATATATATATACACACACACTATGAAACAGAGGAGTAAATGGCTTGGGAGATTACACTATATATATATATACACTATATATAGCAATATATATTGCTATATATATATTCTGCCACTGTATTTGACAACTGCTGACTTCCTTTTTTAGGGAACTTAACAAGAGAAAGCAGGAAAGGTCTGTAGGAAATAGGGATTTGGCTGTAATTATTTCTATGCATAGATATCTCTGTTCCTGGTGGCTAGGGAGAAAAACAGCAGTCCCTCACCCCTACTCATTTCACTAGTAAGCTGGTCATATGCCAGTAGCTTGGACACGTCCGTTTCCGGGTTCTGGTTTAAGATGGAATCCACGGTCTCACGATCCTTATTTAGTCGGAAGTTGAAGTCACCAAACCAGAATACTTCATCAAACCGAGTTGTGACATCACCTGCAAATTCAAGACAGAAGTCAGTATAAAGGTAAACATCCTAAAAAGTTCTGAAAGCAAAAAAAAAATCCCGAACTTTTCTTCCCCGAATCTCCTTTTGACTTCTGAGGAAAATTAAAGTATATCATGTAGCTACGTGCTCATTAAAATGAAACTCACTTAATTCTTTCGAAGTGAGAGCTGTATGATGCATAGCTTACTGAGAGTGCTGCTAGATATGTTCAAGGAACAGGCATAAATTCTTTCTTTTTACTACCAAGAGATATAATACTTGAGCATGTTTTCTGCCTGTGACCATCACAGAATGTGGTAATAAAAAAACCAGTAGAAAATAGAACACAAATTTAAAAAAATCATAGAAAAAGCTGAGAAGAGACCAAACTATCTATAGGACCTAAAAATAGTATGAACACAAAAACCTAATGCTACGCTGCAGATAAAGAGTAAATTCATCTTTCTAGAAAAAGGGCTTAGTATATATCTAGATGTCATGTTAACAGCACAGTATTAAGAAACAATAATGGAATTTAGCAAACAATATGCTGACCTGTGTATATGCAAACTGAAATAATGTTCTTTCTCTTAAGTTTTGAAATAAAGTAATTTACACTTGTTCTAGAAAACACTTGGAAAGTGAAACACCTCCATGATATTGATAAAAATTACACCAAAATTATCTTATTGCTATTCTGAGAAAAAATACATCACATGAAAATTCCTTTTGAATTTTCTCTTGCCCCCTCCATTTCATCTTTTTCTCTCAAGTTCCCCCCAAAATCATGCCCCACCTTAAAAAAAAAAAATTATCATGTGAATAATAACCATCCTCAGACAAAAGACCTGTGGTCTCTTTTTATACCGTCTCAAATCAGCACTGTCATTCTCTCCTCCTTAGCGCAGACTGAAAGACAATGCACAAACTTGGTTCATTTGGGCTCCCACGCAAGCATGGTTTCACACTTACTAGAACTGGATCGATACGGGTTTGTGTCCGGAACGTTCTTGGGAAGTGTAAGGGCTTGAATGGTTTTATTGTAGTCCAGTTTCCTCTCATTCACCTTACTGTCCCCAGCTGAAAGACAGAAATCTCATTACTGCCAACGATACATCATTTTCATTCAGTTACTGTTTTTGGTTATAATAGGAGCTTCCAAAGGTCATCAGACATTTTCCACACATAAAATGTAACACTCTGACCCAGGGAGCATACAGACTGAAAAATACTGACAGGAAGTGTGGAAAAAGGGATACAACTGTGCAGAGTTCATTTCTGTTTTTCTAAACACAGTTCTTTTGTAAGTTTGCTTCAAAAAACCCTCCTCCCTTATTGTTCTCAGCTCAGCAATCCTGAGCTTTGACTTCAGTCTGTCCTGCTCCTCTATCCCCCTGCAGCTATTTTACCTTTGTAAAGCAACCCCCCTCCTCCCCCAATCAGGACACTTCTAACAAGATTGTAAATGTCTCACATGTGAAGTGGGAGGTGATGAAGAGAAAGGAGGTCCCAAAAAATGTGAAGCAGATTCCCAGAGCTCCCTTGGTTTTGATCTGAGATACGATTCGAGTTGTCACCGTGGCATACTCCACTTCTGGAAGGAGAAAAAGAAGCTCCGTTTACTGAAAAGCCTCTAGAGACAGCAAGCAGGAAATTTAGGTGAGGGACAGCCCTGAAGAAAAGGACGAGATCTGATGGCAGCAGTCCTTCCACCTCCCCTCTCTCCAGCTCTTACTGGACCACACACCTGAGCAGAACCAGATCAGGTCCCTCCGAATGAAGACCGACATGTACAGCACCCCATGTGCAGCAGAGTAGAGCATGACATAGTGGGGACCTAGTGTCTCTTGTAGGCGGATCTCCCACTCTCTTCTGCAGGAAAGAACAACAGCTGGATCACAAGGACAGTACAAGAGACAATAACCAGGAAAGGAAATCAGCATTGTGAAAACAGAGCAATCCCTCTGATAAAGAACGTCAAGTCAGCGTAAGCAAAACCTCTGCCACAGCAATGCTGCAGTGAAGGCTTGACGTGTAACTCCACACATGCCATGCAGCAGACTTTGCATGTTGGTGAGAGAATATTACTGCCACTGCACCGAGCAGCTTGCAAATCTGAGGAAAAGAGAGTTCCACTGGGAAAATACCCTAAAAAAGCAGAGTCTGACATGAGGCTTCAACCTGCTCTTCTAGGGTTGGTCAATCTCAGACAGCCTAGAAATTTGCAGCAACATACTACTAATGAGCACATGGCTGCTAAAGCTAACGGCCAGCCCGTGAACTAGCTCACAGCCAGCTCAGATCTATGGTAAGATGCCCACAGAAATCAGACAGGAGTTTTGCTATTAGCTGCCCTGACAACAGGACCAAGTTCTGTATTTACAGATTTTTGTGACATTTTCCTGTATTTCCCCTGGTGCTCATGCAACGGAATTCAGAGTCTTATTAAATGGGTTGTTTATTGAAAATATTAAGAATATGATGGAGACTATTTCCAGACTAATTAAAACCAAAGTAATTAGTTGACAATAAAAGAGGATGGTTCATTACATTGTTTTTGCTACCTGTCTGGACAGCCTTCTTGAACCCCAATGACATACATGTCCTGGGCACAGTCAGGATCTGTTGGTAATAAGAAGTCATTCAGATTCACTGGAAGTTCCTATTATTTAAAAAAAAAAAAAAAAAAAAAAAGGCAGTATTAGTTATGCAAAGATTTACTAGAAAAGTCCAGGAAAAGTCCAGGCTAAGCTACAAGTTCCACAGCATATGCAAACAATTCAGGCTTCAAAAAATAGGTTAAGTGATAATACTAAAATTTCTCCTTCCCAAAGGCAGACTTCAACTGCTGTCGCTCCAGCAGTAACCAGGATTCCACAGTTCAGCCATGTGGGCCAGTAATGTGAGGTTTCTAATTTCCTGTGATGCTTACTTTTTACCAGTCTCATAGGCTATTTACTGAACACCGCAGGGGTTGCTTGTGTTCTTCCAAGCATAGCTGCATAGCTTCTCAGACACCTGGTAGAATCACTCTTGAATTCCTAGGCTACGTAAAGACGAAGGCAGGAGGTTGTGTTCTTTATCAGAGATGTTCTCATCCTAAGCACTAAATCGTCAGTCATCTTCATATGACCCTAACTGCAATGGAGCGTAAAGGAGCTGCCACAAAAAGCCAGAGTGGCACTACAAGCTCACTGTTGTCACACCTAGTAGCTGAGGAACCCCGTTACACTGACTCTCTCGCTAAGATGAACACGCATGAGAGGGCCTTGTAATTTGATAAGGACAATGAACTCAGGTTGATGAGGAACATAGTAATGAACAGAAAAAAACCATCGCACCAGTCCTTGCAGTAACGATGGGGTAACTTTACCACTGCCAAAAGACCTGTGGAGACTTATGTGCACGTACCTTCTGACCCTGCATGTTCCAGGTGGCCACAAAAATTCCAATATTCCGATCAGGGAAATATTTGCTAAGTTCTTCTGCTCCCAGTAAGGCACCATTCGCCAGAAGGCTGCCTTCCAAATAGCTTCTGTGAACAGAAGACCCATAAAAGAGCGTCTAAGGAAACGGCATGACAGTTGGAATAATGATTTGTAACACTTGAATCTTGAGTTAATCAGTAACATACCTTCAGCTCAAGAAAATAGCATTTAGTATTTATATATTGTTCTGCTTGCCTGAAGTTCCTTATAAAGTTCTAACCCTTACAGAGATTTCATGGATCATATGCAAGAAAACAAAACTATTGTCATAAACTGGCCTTTTCAAAGCCAGGACACAAGTATGATGGTGAAACTGATGCTGCACAGGTTCTGTGATGAGAAGACTTATGCCATCCAAAATCTTCAATCCCCCTAGTACTTACTGCAGACACAAAATGAAGAGATTGGTTTGACATTTGAGTATCTTGAAGCAACTTAGTTTACTTAAAACATGAAAATAGCTCCACCATTCCCAATGTTTTGGCACCAAGTTGCTCCTAATTAAGGATTCAAACTCGCATTCTTCCTTCAATTCAGCTCGTCAAATTAGCTTTCAAGTAAACCATTTATTGAGTCCGAGGTCTAAAAGAATATAATTCGAAAAGGATAGATCTGCCCCACGTCGCCTGCCTCGCCAAAGAACACACTGCTTACAAAAGCAAGGGGTATTGGCAAAAGGACTGCAAGTTGAATAAGCATTTTTAATCTTGCTTAAGCTCTGCAAATAATGGTGACAGCACCCAGCTGCCCACCTGACTCCAACAGCTTTGCAGAGGGAAGTGAAAGAAAACCCTTCATGGCAAACAAGTAACAGTCCATCTTCGGGGCTTTTCTACCAGTTAGTAACACCTTAATTTATCTCTCAGAATTATTTTCCCCTGTACCACTGACTCCCACTCTTCGGATCAATGATCAGATTTATCCCTCGAGGTCTTGCAGACTGTTGTGTATCTATAGCACACAACCTTTAGCTGAGCACTTGATATCCTTTACCTTTTAACATGTTTCCTGACCTGCAGCATTATCAGTAATACTGGTTGCAGTGTTTGTGCTGTGTGCAGGCAGGTCTTCACAAATAGACAGTCTGCAGCCAACACGAGAAGAGGATTCGATATGGTGGTACGCAGATTAATATACCCACCTCAGCTCCCTCCAATCAATAATCTAAATTTAACTAAGAATGAAGACAAATGATCAACCAGAGTAAGAGGTCAGGGCCACACTAGGAGAAAG
The DNA here is from genome assembly GCF_000690835.1 of Fulmarus glacialis. Taxonomy (NCBI): domain Eukaryota; kingdom Metazoa; phylum Chordata; class Aves; order Procellariiformes; family Procellariidae; genus Fulmarus; species Fulmarus glacialis. The sequence continues at coordinate 2,463 of NW_009216929.1, read as the reverse complement.
TGCTGAGATCTGAGTGGAATCACACTCTTCCTTAAGAGATTCCTGGAAAAGCTGGGGCTGAGGAGCTCCTGTGGGACACTGAAGCAGTTCACAGTACATGATTTGATCCTGCCAAAAGCCAAACAAGCTCAACATCTGCAGAGGATCCTCAGCACCTTACAGGATTGTGATAGTACTGCATGTACTGCTAATAGTTTCAAGCTAAAATATTTGGGGTTTTTTCCTGCCATTTAACATTTCAGTTCAAGCCCAATGTACTTTTAGATTAAAAAAAAAAAAAAATTTTCCCAACTATTAGCATGCACAGCTACTGTTTCTTAATTTTCAAAACAGATTACTTACATATTACAAGCAAGCTGACAGCAAATCAAAATTATATTTATGAAAAACAATACCCAGCTTAAAGGAGCAAATATAGAGTATTTGTACCAACCTCTTCATATGCAAACTCTTTCCAGTCTCCACAGCAGGTTAAACAACACAGAACAACTTTTGTGCTTTACTGATCGGCCTGAAGTTCCCTGCGTCTGCCCAGCAGGATTCTGCAGGGCAGCTGGCTCCCTGCTAACGCACCCTAAACTTTGCCATGAGAAGCTGGGGGACATACCTGCTTCGAACATCCTTGGAGCGAATGGGAGTGAGCAGGCTGAACGTAGATTTCATGGAGTCTGTGGAGCAATTATCATAGACCATCCCATTGCCATGTAGCCTGGTATCGCTCAAGCTGCTGCTTACCCTCCCAAACTTGTGCTGAGAATAATGTCGATAATCCATACAATCTGAGTCAATCCTATTAGCTGTCCTCAGTGTGTGAGAGGCCACATTGAGCTCCATGGGTGGCAGAGGTCGAGCCGGCATTATTTGGGACAGCCGGGGTTTGCCGCCTGCAAACGCTTTCCCCCGCAGAAGCCCACCAAAGGCACTGGAGATCTCGGAGGCTCGTTTCCCCAGGTCGGAGGTGCCTCCTCTGCTCTTCCCCATGAGACTGTTTTCTGAGGCGTCTGGTGAACTGTGCAAGGAATTCTGCTGGCAGCACTGATGGCAGGGGCTTGCCCTACCCCTGACGGGAGGGCTGAGGGACGCTTCCTGCAGAGAACCATTTGAGGAACTTGTCTCATTAGGATCAGTTAGACTTTCCTGACTCGTTCTAAACCGCCTCCACCTCCTCCAGCTTTTCTCATCCAGAGATGCAGCACGCTCCAGCCGGGGTTTCCGAGGAGGCCTTGGAGTGACCGATTTAATTTTCATATTAGCTTTGAGTTCATCTGGTAGAAGCTTTAAGGTTTCATTTAAAGAGGTGCGTACACTTGGAGGATCTTCAAAGGTAAGCACCGCATTGCCACCAGCCTCCTTCTTTGCTGCTTTGCCAGCTTTTTTAGCATGCAGGTCCTGTACTGCTCCACCCTCCATGCTCCGAGTAACACATGCCCCTGAGTGCTGTGGAAATCCATTTGGAGTACTCATTCTCCCCCGGGTACCAGCTATGGACACTGCTCCACACGAAAAGTTCCTCACAGCATAGTTTCCTTCCCTTCCTTACCCTGTAGGTTCACAGAGCTTTAACCAAGCCAGAAGGACATAGAAATTGAAGACAGCTCAGTCTTTAGTTGAGAATGAAGGGCAGGTGTATGTGTAGGCAGATGCATTGTCTGCAAAATTTCAAGAGGTGGGATACCTGGATTTCCCCAAGAGAAACACGTAAGAATGAAAAGTTATTGAGTTGCAAACTCTGCTCCTTAATCAGAAAGCAAGCTCCTCACAGGACCTCCCTCTAGAACAATTGAAACTTTAACGTGACCTTGTCAGAAAACCAATGTTGTTGGCTTTTTTTTTCCCAAGAGCAGAGCAGTGAACTGAGTTCCTCACTGCTGTAGGCATCACAGCTGCATACAGACTTCTTTAAGAAAAGGTTGTGTATACTGTTAGCATGAAAGGAAATTAAAACTGCACATAAATCACAGATTGTTCTCCTTGCTGTACAGTGAGTCACCAGCACAACCAGCCTCCAGGCTGCCCGCAGCACTCAGTGCCAGAGGCCAGGAAATTTCCAGTGATCTCAGCTTCTACCGTGATCTCACAGCGGGGAGATCGCTGCCACCTTTCCTTGCTTTGCGCCAATCCCCGGCCACTGCTGCTGAAACTGAGAAAATATCTGAGGAGTACTTTCAAGGATACGTAATCAGGGTTCAAGGAAAACAGCTACTTGGGGAGGTAAGCACCTCGCAAGGTGGGAGGTTATTGCAAACCAAACTTCCCACCTGCAGTGGTACACTCTGTAGCTCTGTACTGGAAATGCAAAATGCTGTTGAAGCACACCAGAACGCTGTTTTTGCACCCGAGGTGAAGCCGCCCGCTTTCTCCACTGATCAGACAGGAGGGATGGCTTTGCCACCTCCTCACACCTCGCCTTCTCACCGACCCGCTTCGCCACGACCGCAGCCCTGACAGCGGCTGCGCCAGCCC
>NW_009216928.1:0-6754 GCF_000690835.1 Fulmarus glacialis | reverse complement strand
TGTGCTCCCTCCCAATGCTTGTTTTGTTTGTTTTGTTTTTTTTTCTTGGGCTGAATGTCCTTGACTAGCAGGGTACTTAGCAACAACTGAAAACATCAGTATGTTATCAATGTTCTTCTCATACTAAATCCAAACCAAAGCACTAGGAAGAAGTTTAACTCTATCCCAGCCGAAACCAGGACAATGTCATATGGTATGGAACACCCCATTGGCCAGTTTGGGTCAGCTGTCCTGGTTATGCTCCCTTCCAGCTTCTCGTGCACCTGGCAGAGCATGGGAAGCTGAAAAACCCTTAGTGTAAACAGTAGTTCGCAACAACTACAACATCAGTGTGTTATCAACTACACACAGGATTTTCTGTACTAAATCCAAAACACAGCACTATACCAGCTACTAGGAAGAAAATTAACTCTATCCCATCCAAAACCAGGACACACACATGTACACAAATCATCTTCTCCGGAAATCTCTCCTAACAGAAATTAAGAAAACAAGTTGTATAATCAGGGTATCTTGATCTGTGAAAGATGATTTATAGGGATTTATGTAGTTATACATAAAATACAGATTTATTTCCCTGAAAGAGTAACATTAGCGAGTTAAATGTTATTGACACCATATTAGTCATGTCAGCAACAAAATATTACCTCAAAGGGCTGGAAAAAAAGGGTTTCAGAAGTTTTAATTTCTAAAAAATTGTATGGTTCAGACAAATAAGAAATTCCAACTTTTTGAGGACTTTATTGATATCACTGAAAACCCTTTTTTTTCTGAAATAGTTTGCTTCTGGAAAAAAATGCAGTATCTCAGAAAAGATGTAATACTTATGTTTTATGCTTTTTAATTTATTTTTTGATATGACACCTGGATTTCATCTCTAAAAATCCACTGTAGTAGTGAGAGGCCTATAATGTACTCTGCCATTTCAACATTAACAGAAAAGTTGGTATCAAATTATCAAAGCAAGTGTTATATTACTAAGACATCAGGAAAACAAAAATATAAAGTTCTTAATTTTCACTTCTATGAGATATCACAGTACTATTTTTAAAATTACTTTTTTAAACAACCTGGTTTATTCTGACCTAATGTGACAAGTATGTGAAAAACTCTTAAGTGTGGGATTTAGTCTATAATATATCGATTTACACATTATATGGTAAGTAGGCGTGCTGGGAAATATGAATAGATAGTAATAGTAGTGAATATGGTATATACAATTTAGCATATTTGCAAGTATGGATTAACTATATAGGCACAGTAATAGGATGCTTGTAATAGTGCCTAATTATTAGGGTTTGTCTTCCTGTTTTCAGACCTTATTTCCATTTAGTCATGCTTTTGACAGAACTGAGCTGAAGTTTTGTACAATGATAGTCTGCATCACCCTGAATTTTGGGAAACTTTTGGGTTATACAATCATCTGATTCTGAGAAAATGGCTAGAGATCATATGTTTTTAACTTTACTTAAATAAACCATTGGCCTCTTCAGCAAGGAAACTTCTTCCTCATATTATTGCACAAATCTGTCTACATTTTGCTGATTTATAAAATCTGAATAACTTTATTTTGCTTGTGCACAATCAAATATATCTAGTAAAGCCTCCAGCCAATTTATCTTTATCTGTGCATGATCCAACTTACCAATGCTTCTAATACTATATATACTCCTGTACCCACAGAACCAATGGGCTTTCTTACAGGTAGTCCAAGCTGCCAAACGGTATATATATTATCGTAAGAGAAAAAATGACCATTTGTTTTAGCCCATCTGTTGATAAGAAGAACTGTATTCTGTTTGTTCTGGGCATGATTTGCTTTAACCACATAATTTGTGAGGAATCTGTTCCACCAGACTGTTGGAAGCCACAGTGCAAGGTGGATTCTGCCCATATGTCAGATAACAGATTTTCCCATTCACTTCGAGACTCCAGTTGTTTGATCATAAACATCTCCTAAACTTTAATTTTTTCCAGAGAGTTAGCTAAGGAGCTACTTCTAAAACAAAACTCGGGCGTGCTTCTGAGGACAGGTCATTCTAGTGATCATCTTTATCAATAATACAGGCAAGGCAAAATTTTTCTTTCCAATGTCCTTCACATTCCTCAAATCTTGTCTCAGAAAACATTTCACCTCAAACTGCTGCACATGATTTTGTGCAATGTGTAAGGGACTGCAATGGGTACTGTAAATACTGGAATAACACCACTCTGCTCAGCTGCAGAAAAAAAGTTCTTATATCATTTTAGCTACTCTGGGCTGAAAACATATGTCTACACATAATTGTGCCTTCTAGCTAAAAAGGCCTAGGGCCATATGTAATTTCTTAGAATCACGGGATGGTTGAAGACCGAAGGGGCCTGTGGAGATCATCTAGCCCACCCCCCAACTCAAAGGAGGCTCAGCTAGAGCAGGTTGCTCAGGACCCTCCCTGTCGGGTTTTTAGAGTCTCCAAGGTTGGAGATTCTGCAGGCTCTAAGCTACCTGTTCCAGTGCTTGACTGCTGTTGTGGGTTCACCCCATCTGACAGCTGAGCACCCACACAGCTGCTCTTGCATTTTATCCTTTCTTAGATACGCTTTCTCCAAGGTACCACCATCGTGGCTGCGGGGCTCAGCCGTGCCCTGCGGTGGGTCCGTTGGAGGTGGCTGGACCCAGCTGTGCCGGGCAGGGGACAGCCCCGGCCTCTCCTCACAGAGGCCGCCCCTGCAGCCCACCCCGCTCCCAAAACCTTGAAACCTACACCCAATACAACCACCCTCATAGTAAAAAAGTATTCTCTTATGCATAAGAATTCCCTGTATATCTACTTTTCCCATTGTCTCTCATCCTGTCACTGGGATCCACTAGGAAGAGCCTGGCTTTCTTATCTTTATTCCCTCACCATCAGATATTTGTATGTATTGACAAGGTCCCCTCAGCCCTCAAGCCTTCACTCTTCCAAGCTGAAAAGTCCCAGATCTCTCAGCCTTTCCTCGTATGATAGATGCTCCAGTCCTTTGATCATCTTGGTGGCCCTTCACTAGACCCTCTCTAGTCTGTCCGTGTCTCTCTTGTACTGGGGAATCCAGAACTGGACCCAGCACTCCAGATGTGGCTTCACCAGTGCTAAGCAGAGAGGAAGGATCACCTCCCATGGCCTGCTGGTGACACTCTTCTTAATGTAGTGCAGGAGGCTGTTGGTTTTCTCTGCTGCAAGGGTGCATTGCTGCTTCGTATTCAGCTTGTGGTCCACAAGGACCCCCAGGTCCTTTTCTGCAAAGCTGCTTTCATATCTAAGTTCCCCCATGTCCTGGTTTCGGCTGGGATAGAGTTAAACTTCTTCCTAGTGTTGTGTTTTGGATTTAGTATGAGAAGAATGTTGATAACACACTGATGTTTTCAGTTGTTGCTAAGTACCCTGCTAGTCAAGGACATTCAGCTCAAGAAAACCAAAACAAACCAAAACAAGCATTGGGAGGGAGCACAGCCAGGACAGCTAGCCCAGCTGGCCAACGGGCTATTCCATACCATGTGACATCATGCTCAGTATATGAATAGTAGGCGTGTTCCAGGAAGTAGCAATCGCTACTTAGTTATCGGTCAGCATGGGTGGTGAGCAATTGCATTGTGCATCACTCATTTTGTATAGTCTATCATTATCATTATTATTTTCCCTTTTCTGTTCTATTAAACTGTCTTTATCTCAACCCACGAGTTTTTCTCACTCTTACCCTTTTCTCGCTCTTACCCTTCCGATTCTCTCCCTGTCCCACCGAGGGGGGGGAACGTGGGGGGAGTGAGTGAGCGGCTGCGGGGTATTTGGCTGCCTGCCAGGTTAAACCATGACACCCCAGAACTCATTGCACATACCATCAGATACTGGCATTTTTTTACTGTTCATTTCATCAATTTATTTTAAAATCTCTTTACTCAGGTGTAATAACTACTCTGACTAATCGCCATTAAAAATTCCTTCAATGTTCAAATCTTTCTACTGGCCTCTCTTATAGACTTTGAAGCAAATAATTAATTTAGCTTCATTTTCACTGGTTTTGTACTCCTTGAATTCCTATTTAACACTCTGATTGCCTCTCATGCTTTTTGATTTTCTGGCAGAATTCTTGCTTCTGACTCTTTCATGAAAAAAATGAATCACACACCATGAAGGAAAAAGCATTTCACAATTTTTTCTTAAACAAGAATATGGTTTGTGACTATTCTATGATAACTGTTATATACAGAAACTTTAATAATAATATCTTGAAAAAATTTCTGTGTGGTTTCTTGCTTAGAGACTCCAAAAATCATCACGTATATGAAAAAATCATTGCTAAGGCATGTTATAAATGGCCACTGCCTCTAACAACTCTGGCCCAGGACCCTTCTTGCCCAGTTGCTGGAGCCCAGCCCTGTGCCCCGAGGACACAGGTCTCTGCCCAGGCTGAGGAATGTGGCTGCCACTTTCCTGTTTGCAGTTTCAACCTGTAGCAAGACTGAGTGTATATCCAAGAGACACACGTGCGCATGAACACACGCACACACACACACACATAGGACACCGACACGGCCGGTCACACAGACTGCCACAGACAAGGCACTGCTTTCAAAAGCACTCACTTAAAGGACTCACATCAGACACAAGCCCAGACAGCCACGTCCCCTCCTCCTCTTGGACTGGCAGAGGCAGAAGGTCACCAGTACAGCACACACACCACACTCTCCAGGGTCACAAGCACAAGCACATTTGTGGATTCCTCAAGCACTTGTATGGACCCTCTGTCTGCCCAACACCCCTGCCTGGATCCCAGCTCCTCCTACCCACCCCATGGGTTCCATACATCTTGCTTACGTCCTGGACCCTCAGGTCTGCATCCTTACCAGTATCAAAGCCCAGGTTTGCCTGCAGTTTTCTGATAGCCCATTAATTAGTGTGACTTGTGAGCTTTGTTTCTTATCTTTGCCTCCATCATGTTTGTCTGTCAGATTTGTGTCTCTGTATATTCTCTTTATGTCTTCCCCCTTTTCCTTAGTATCCCATTTGACATGATCTTCAATCAGATACTTTTACTGAAATAAACATTCCTACATTCCACGTATTCTTATCAATTGGTCTGATTCACCAGTTTTGGTTCTCATTACTGCCTGCTTTACCATTTATATGTCAGACTTACGTCTCTGGATATTTTTTTATGGCTTCCTGTTTTTCTTATTATCCCTTTTTGCATTGAAAAGGCCCAGATCATATACCCCTAAGGGAGCAGAAGGTGTCTCTTCTACATACCCTTTCTATTACAATCAGTCTCCATACCCTATTTTATTGGCTGCTAGAGTCCGTCAGTGTTCACAGACAGTTAGGGTATTTTTCTCAGTGGCCCTGTAGCTGAGATACTTAATTTTGATTGAGGTTTATGCTCTTCTATTTGTCTAGGACTATTTGTAAATGCTGACAGTGCTCTTTTGACATAGTTGATAGTATAATACTAATACTTAAATTCTCCAGATCTAGGTATGGAACTTACATTTAAGATAACAAACATTTTCCATGTAAATATAGGGTCAGAAAGTTATATACAATTTACTTATATGTTGTATTTGCTTTTTCAACACATAATGTGATTTCTTAGCTTGTTGAATTTACTATGCCTACTGAATGCAATTGTAAGGTGTTTTTGCAGAGTCATATTACATCATCCCACTGATTATCTTCTCAACCAATATTTAAAATGCTTATAATCCATGTTATTTCATTTACCATTGGTCTACAAGGTTTACGATCTTCACTTTTAGTGAGGTAGCATTTGTACAGACGTGTATATTTGGACTTGCTTCAAGAACCTATTTATATGTACTATACTTAATCAGATCTTTATTTTTTTACACTTTCTTCTGAAATACTGTGTATTATAACTCCATTTCAAAATTACTAAATTGTACAGTCGTCTGTACTCAGATTTCCTATAGTTTTTAATTTTAAAACTCTATCTCTCTTCTTACTAAAATTAAGTTCCATTAGGCATATTCCATTTTCATTTAGGCGAAGCCCATCTCTCAAGTAATGGCTCTTTGTCTTTTTTTTTTTTTTTTTTTTTAATTCCTATCATATTTAAACTTCTTCCATGCATTATTTTTTTAAGGATAAATTTGACTTTTCTGAGGCTGTTTTTTTTCCATGGTCCTAGAAGCATTTCAGTTTTTCATGCCTTTAGCCTTCTATACAATCACGCTACTACATTCTAGATGTTAGAAGGTGAATAGGAACAATTAAAGCTTTTGACCTTCCTCACTTTAAGGTCAGGAATTTAGCCGAAGGTGACTTAGGAAGGTTGATTATGCCAATATTTTATTCATAAGAGCAAATATAGATGAAAAAGAGTATTTCAAAACAAGCCAGAGGAAGGTGTTACACTCAAAATTTTCTTGTGGGCAAATTGAAAATACATTACACATAGCCGTAAGAGTTTATTGCTAGCCTAAATAATGTTTTAATAATCTAAATAAATATACAAAAGTATCATTACTAGTGTGCTTACCATGCTGTTGTCTGCATGGTACTGTCCACTTCCCTATGGCTAAACCCCTTTCCCCCAAAGAACAGAGTCATCTCATCTCTGTTGTTTTCTTATGGGAGAACTCTAGTTGGCATAGACCAAAACCTTGTCAGGAAGTGTGCTAGCAAAAAACCTCTATGGATGATCATACACTTGAGCTAGTGTCTTGGTCCTGTTTAGCTTACCAGGACAGGTTAGCCATAGAATCATAGAATCATAGAAT
>NW_009216927.1:0-6246 GCF_000690835.1 Fulmarus glacialis | reverse complement strand
GGGGAGCTAGGCCATGCCCCGAGGGAGCGGGGCAGTCCCAGGCCTGCAGCCCGCAGCAGAGGGCACCGATACCCGAGGGACCAGCCGTGCTGGGCCGCCTGCTCGCAGCCCACTCGTGGGCCCTGTCAGAGAGAGACCAGGTGCTGTCGGAGGCAGCGCTATGCCTGGTCCTGGAGGCTTTTGCTGGGCTCGGTCTTTGAGCTGTGCCTGGTGGCAGCGGTGCAGGTGGTAGGTCAGTAACCACGGATCACTGGCAGAGCAGCTCCTGAAGGAATAAGGACTTGACGGGTAGATCGTGGGGCATGGTGGTGACGGGTGCTGGCCCCTGCACTGCTGCCTCCAGGGCTGGAGAACCTGGTTCCTCCTCTCCAGACAAGGGGTTTGGACCGTTTCAGCTTATCTTCCCAGCCCAAGGGCTCAGCGCAGCCCTCCTGCAGCACGTCCACCCGCATTTTGCAGTGCTCCCATCATCACTCACTGCCCTCTCTCTTCCAGACATGTCCCCCATATTAGTGTAAGGACCATCTCCGCTGAAAGTGGAGCCTGAGTCTCCCTGCCTCTGTCAGGGCACCCAGGAACAGGGACCAAAGTCAGTGGGTGAATCCTGACCCTAGGCAGGGGTGGGACAGCACTGAGAGACAGGCACTACAGGCACTGTCAGCTTCTGAAGGGTAAAAGGGCCCATCCAAGGCCAATCCTGTTCTTTATTTTCCCACCATCGCCTGCTCTGGTCTGTTTTAGGCTGTTTTCCCAGTCTGGGCTTTGCTGAGGTCTTGATAACCTACTAATGTCGGTGCCATCGGCACCTGCCCTTCTTGTGTCCCTCTGTGCTTTCTGGTGCTTCCACACCCTTCCATCTCCGTTCCTACGACCTTACCACCTCTGCCCACATCTTCTCTACATCAGAGCCTTGCATCAGGGTGTACATGCCGCATGGCTGCTGTCTGAGCCTTGTCCCACATGCATGCCGCGTGGTGAGTGCCAGGACACCACGTTCAAAATCCCATGGCTCCTTCCCCTGCTTGTTCTCGGTGCTCCCAGAGTATCAGATCCCACCCCTGTGGCACATCCGAGGCGTTGGAGCCAGCTGTATCTTTGTCTTGTGTCGTTTCATTTATCTTTTTGGGACGGGCTTTGCTGGTGCCCATCATTGGCTGTCCCTCTGTCTGTGCCCTGATCTGACCGAGCTTCGGCTTGCTGGTGCAGGCATTGCAGTGTGCCCTCCGTGCCGCAGATCAGGCGTGGGGTGATGGGATAGGCACAGCTGGCAGAGAGACCCCTTTCTCTTCCGTGGTCTGTCTGCCAGGGTGGCTCTGCGGGACAGCTGAAGAGGTGAGGAAAGCTGTGCAGAAACTAGTTTTTTAGCTGAGAATACCCTGATGCTGCTGTAATTAGATTTACAGACTTAAAATTACCTCCACTGTATGTTTGAAAAAGCATCAGGGTGGAAACATTTGGTGTAGGTACTGGATAAGGCCCTGTAATTTAATCGCATCTGACCTGTAGTTGCATTATGTTTTTTCACACGGTTCTTGGATGATGTGTGTTAATCCGTGACCCACCAAAACAGCCTGAAACCCCTAGTTGTCCTTCGCAAAGAAATTACTTGGAGGTCATTTCTCATTTGAACAATCTCCGTCTATTTTGACCTAATGGTGACATTTAATAACTTGTATTTTAACATTTAATTTTGACAAGGGAGCTTTCTGGAGTGGTGTACCAGTGGCTGGAACTGGCCCCTGGAGGTTTGTGCAGCTTGTGGGAGAAGTGGAAACAAATGCAGAGCACAGCCCCGTCAGTGACATTTCCACGGAGACGTTTTGGTAATTGGTCGTTGTGCCGTGCTATCCATCTGCAGGGAGTTTTTCTTGCTGGAGAGCTGGGGAGGGTGGGTTGGCCTTTCCTCAGCGTTGCAGGACAGCAGGCAGTGGCAGGAAGGCTCCTGAGTCTCAGTGGTTTGTGATGCGGTCGCACATCACAGCGATGAGTTGCAGTGCTGCAGTCACACCTTTGGCAACACAGGAGGCTGTCGGCTGCTCACCGGCTCCGTGTTGCTGTGCCGTGGCAGGGTTACGTACCCTGGGGAAGCGAGTGTTCAGGTGACAGACCTGAAGGAGGGTGGCCTGTTTAGCAAGAGCAGGTTTCAGGGTCCAGGATCTGTAAAGCTGCCGTGACAAAATGTACACGAACTTGAACAGGGAAGTGGTAGTACTGCCTAAATTGCAAATGTAAGTGAAGGAAGTTTTGTGTAAGAGACTAGTTTGTTGCAAATCCGTAGATGCTTAGTTACATACCAGGAAGAAAAAACACCGTTTGCTGTCTGTAAGCTGTCGATATGGTATCTTCTAACATCGATGAACAGCCATTCTCTTTAACACACATTCTGATTGCCATAAGCACTTCAAGTATTTTTACCAATAGGGATTTTCCCTCACTATCCTAATGATTCATTATAATTATTTATTCTCCTTAATTTGCTTTTACCAGAACAGTCGAGTCCTGTGTGGGATCCACAGTGCTGTGCTTGATCTAAGGTCTTGCTGTTCGAGGATGGGTCCAGAGCGGTGGGGGAGCTGCCTGTGACCTGCCGTCCCTGGTAGCTGGAGAGAGCCCGGGCACGTGGCTTGGAGCAGTGTCTGGAGCCCGGAGAGCTGAAGCGGGCAGAGGCAAGCGCTCCATACAGTATTTTAATGCTTAAACCGTGATGCTCAGTAGTATAGGCTGAGAAGCAGGTTATGATAAATTACTAATGTGTATTAATTACATGTATGCAAGGATCACGCCTTTGGTTTTACACATGGCTGTTGCAGCCGCGCTCCACTGGGAGAATGCAGAGCAGCGGCTCACAACCCTACTGTGCATCGTTACACCACCTTTCAGGTATGGACGCAACAGCTAAAATGTGCCGTGGCTCCGGTGCCAGATCTTAATGCTGTGCTGGCTCTGGCCATACCCACCAAAGAAGAAAATATTTCCCTTCACAACTTCCTTTGCCTATTTATGATGCATATATTCATGATGGATATGAAGTCACAGATTTCAATGAGCCATTCAGGAAATACACTTACAGTATCTCTGCAACTTATGTGGAGAAATAGTCACATGAATCCTTCGGTAACTTCACGTTCAGTGTCAGCACAAGCCATGTTCTCCTTCTTTGGTTTCTCTCCCTGCTGTTAAAGTGCAGCAAAGGAATGTTGCTGTTGTAGACTTTTCCATTTAGGAAGATACGTTTTTTTCAGCATTGGTTTGATGACTTCATTTACTTTTTCCATCCACCCTGTGGAGTAAGAGTAGCAAGGAAGAAGAAACTTGGTTTACTGCTTATGTGAAAAGTTTTGCAACTTTCCTTGTCTGAATACAGTTTCTTGAATGAACCCTAGCACCTTGTTACTAACAACAAACTGTTTTTATCCATGTCGCTTTGCTTTTGCAAAACCTTTATCCATTTGGAAAGGGGACTGTTACGACCAGTAGATATTTGTTGATTCTGCTGTTCACGAGCACTGGTACCACCGCGTTATCTGTAACATAGACCAGGTTCAGGCTATTATTTAAACAACCTCTCCAGCATCTCTTCCGTCCATCTCTGGGTGTCCCCGCCTGCCGGTTCTGCCCGTTGTGCTCCCTGCAGGAATGTCCTGGGTCAATCGTGCTCTGGGTTGCCTTTGGTATTCCTCAGGGCCCTTTCCCTTTGGATGAGAGCGTGTGCTTGCTGTGGCAAAGCTCAGCTGTGTTTCATGGGACCAAATTTTAGAGTTGCTTCTCCACTTGTAGCTCTGCCGTTGCTTCTGACACGGTGTTCTGCTTTGCGGTGCTGGTGGTAGCTAAAACAGGGCTGGTTGCATTTGCACTTGAAATAGTCTGTTGCTCCCCTTTTGGTCACCTTGTTTAGTAAAAGGGTTAATGACTGAATGTGTAGTGATACAGAGCCCTTGAACTATGAGCTTTAACTTCTAAAATCAGAAGGATGAAAGAAAAGAAAAAGGGAAACAATAATAGAAAGAAAGAGAAGAAATGCTGAAGCAGAATTTAAAGAAAATAAAGTGATATTAAAAAAATCTGCAGGAGGGGGAGATTTTGAAGTGTTTCTATATGTTCCCGCAGATCAGAAAATTAAAACAAAATACGGAAAAATAATCTAAGCATTTGAATACACTGAGGTGCGAGGGGGTTCCCTTTTTTTAGGTATTAATTATGTTTGCAGTTTGCAGTGAGGATAACCAGTTCTGTGAGAGATTATTTGGACAGCATCCAACTATTTAATATTTGCCACCAGAGTTATTTTTAAAAGCTGCTTTGTTGCCAGCCCTCCCAGGAGACTAGGACTTGAAGAGTGTTCTGTTGTGAAGTGCTTTTCCAGAGCAGAGAGGATCAGCTGAAGGACTTGGCTCTTTCTTTTCATGCCATCTACTTTTTTCTACCCCTTACTGGTTTTACAGCTTTTGTTTGCTGTTGTTTAACTTTCCAGGATGAGTTTACTTGTGAACCTGCTGACATCAGCTGATCAGACAGGTTAATAACGTAAGGCTTTGCTCTGCGCTCCAAATAGGAGGTGGGGCACCCCAGATGGTTTTAATTGGGGATATTTGTGAAAGCAAGGTGAAATTCTTTGAAATAAGGTGACATAACTCACCAATAGATAAACTTTGCTGGAAGCGGATAGCGAAGTCCTCTTCTCAGCATGTATTCTGTGGGTCTGGCAACAAACAAGACTTCCCGTTAGTGTCCTCCTAATGATCTAGTGTCCTCCTCCTTACCCCTCCACTTCGTGTGGGCGATGCACAGGGACTGTTTTGCCTTTTGCGTCAGGTCTGCTTTCCCTGTGCTACTTTCTCCATTTCAAGGATCCTTTAATCCTTCATGATCTTACCCGGTCATAACAATCCTCTGCCTTGTTCTCACTGCTGGGGAGGGAGGTGACGTCAGCCGAGTGGTAAAGGTTAGTGCAGCTACTTGTCCTTTTTCATGCGGTAACATGCTCTTTTATTCCCATTCATACTCTCCACAAGAATGCCTTTCTCTTTGCAGCTCGTTGCTCCTGGGCTACTTGGTGTGCTCCTGAGGTACTACCTGTCTGCTCTAGCTTCTCCACCATGTCCCGAGTGCACGCAGCTCAGCAATTCCCAGGCTGCTCCTTCTGTGCTCCCTCCAAACTAGACACGAAAGAGAAGTATTACGATTACCGGTATTCTCCATGTTTCGTTCCCTTTCCTGTTTTTAACCAAGCTTTTTTTGCTCTTTCATTGGTTTTCCCGTGCAGGTATTTTTGTTTACAGTGGCCAGACATTGTATATGAGTCTTGGAGGCTTGTACACCTTTTGTGTCCCTTGTCTCCTTTCTCCTTTTTTTCTAATGTAACCAGAGAACACGCACAGTCCCAGAGGCTTTTATATTTTACTTCTCGGACAAGGGAGGCGTCCCACGGTCGTGTTATAAAATGGATTAAAAAATGATGAAACGCACATTGGTTGGCTCTCCCATTGGACAAGTTAACATTGACAGTAAGCGTGTGAAAGGCAGTGTTTTAGCATTCTCCTGAAGCGATCAGATTCTGGTCAGCCAGGTGTTTTTGTTAGTTTTCACTGAAACTGCGCTGCTGACAGCTTAGCTGTTCAGCTTGCGTTTGCTCTGTGCCAGCGCAGCAGGAGGGCAAATCCCCCTCCTGGCGCAGTCAACAGCGTAAATCACACCCAATTCCTGTTAACTGGGCTAAGTCATACTGGTCACTGGTCTCCTGCCTGACTCGTAAAGGGTTGCTGTTTGTTGTTTTCCAGCTGGGCTTGGATGAGCAGCCAACGCAGTCCATTGCTTTCTGGATGAGCACTGCAAAGCCTGTCCCTGGCCATTTGTCCCCAGTTCGGACTGGCGGGCACTGGGGGCCTGCAGCAGCGGGACGGGGTACTGCACGCCCAGTGTGTCCTCGGGCACCTCCTGCTCCCACCTCCCACCCCAACCCGTGCGGGCTCTGCTTGCCTGCCTGGTGCCCGTGTGCAGGCTGGCGGCAGGGATCCTTTCCCTTCCCCACTTTTGCAGAGCCTTCTATAGCGCCCGCTGCAAAGCTGCCGGGCTGCCGGCCACGTGTCCCGGGTCTCAGCGGTGCGGCCAGTGAACTTCCGAGGCGCAGTTTAGCCAGGGAGCAAAGCTGCCTGGGCTGGGCAGGGCTCGGCGTTGGCTGGCCCCAGGCTCGCGCGGTGCCCCGGGGGTGAAGCAAACAGCTCCTGGGGCCCGGCTTCCAGCCAGGCC
>NW_009216926.1:1997-10160 GCF_000690835.1 Fulmarus glacialis | reverse complement strand
TGGCGCCCGCTGGTACCTGCAGTGGCCTTGCCGCCCACCACCACCGGTGCCGGGACAGGCCCTGGTCCCCAGCACCAGATCTGGCCGTGGAGCCCCTGTGGGCACTGACCAGGCAGCACACCCTGGCCCGCTCTCCTGGGAGTTCCCCAAACGATCCCATGAGTTCGTTAGTGTAATCAGTTACGCTCTGGCCTACGGGCCCTTCGCTGCAGCAGGGCCGAGGGCAGTGTACAGCTCAGCCAGCCAGGCCTGCAAGGCAGGGCAGCGCGCTGGTGAGATGCCTCGCAGACAGAGCCAAGGCGCGGCGCGTGAGTCGCTCTATCTGCCTGGACCTTGGACTTGGCTCTTTCCAGCCCACAGCCGGTTTGCCAGGTGCAGGGCAGGAACAGCGCGGGCAGGCCTGCCGGACCCTGCCCCCGGCCACAGCCAATGCCCACTGCATTCGCGGGAGGCAGAGCCCTGCTTCAGCCTTGTCTGGGGGTCATGCACACATTCGCTCCTGTTCTAACATCTAAAATACATTTTTCATAAGTCTCGGTCGTAAACTGGGGTGAACTTTGCAACCAGGGTGTTATACACCTTTTTTATCTGTCAAATATTTAAAAGTGAAGATTTCATCATGCTTACGTGTAAATTTTCACTGAATTATTTTGCAAAGTTTGAAATAATTCTTCGTGCAGAGTTCATCCTGACATCCCAACTCACAGTGCTCCCTCTAAATGAGGCTCAGTTATTTGTTACCTGAGGAGCAGCTGATCTTCAGTGACCGGTGCTACAGTGAACAGTCCACATAGAAAGACAGAAGTCCCGCTAGGAAACCTGTAGCCCTACAGCCAGAACACGTGCAAGTGGTAGCATTTGTGTTTGGTATTCGGAGTGCTGCAGGCGCACTGCACACCCAACACCATACCAAAGAGTTCTGTAAATCAAAAGGTGCCCAAAGGAGTAGCATGTCCGTTCCCCTGGGACAGGTTCATAATTTCATTCGTTTACATCACCAACAACCTTTTTGTCACAGCTCTAATGCACTGGCTGGCAGCAGCAGGACAGGAGTTCGGGCTCTGGCAGTTCCCCACCCACTTGTCTGAGACACCGAGGTTGTATCGCTGGCAGACTGTAGTTTCTGCGTGCTCTTGCACACCTGCCTCTGCCGACAGGCAAACGGGGGATTTCCCGGTAGCCCTGCGTTACACAGTGTGACCTAAGGGCAACAAAATTCTCCAAATGTGCCTTGCATCAGGTGTCAGCCCACAGCCTCCCTAGCAAACCAGATCATCACTTTGTCAATTATAGTCAATGTCTTTATGCACTAATCCACAGCAATCCCTACACATAAAATGTCCTTCCTAAATTAATGAGCAAGGCCAGAACAAAGACATCATTTCATATAACTCCCACTAATTTCAGCTCAAGGCATACTTCCCTGTGAAGGCTGAAAGGGACCACCTGACTACAGCTAAGCCAAGGAATGGGTGGCGGGAGCTGACAGTATTTATTAAATGAGGACAGATCAGCTCCGCCTAACATGAAGGTGTTCCAACGCTTGTCAAAGTATTTATGGTTGTTTATAACCGCATAAGGAGGTCTTAAAGACAAGTCATACTAGCAGCATGGTTTGCCCTGACCCCCTGATTTAGGAGAGTAATACCTCATAGCACTGTATTACACTACATCTTAATGTGTATCAGTGCCTTGAATACTCATATACACCCTGGTCCTTTCATTGTTGCTGTCACTGGTGGATTTGGGACACCAGATGGCACAAGATAGGTACAAGATGGAGGGAATCAGATGTTGTGAAGAAGAATGAACAGGAAAAAGAACAGAAGAGTACAAAAAACCACTACGTAACAGAGTACATGAAACAATAACAGGATGTTATTCATGTTACACATCCTGTGACGGTTTCATTTACTGTAGTAGTTCAAGTAGGGAAGTTCTGGGTTGTAAATTTAAATATCTCACAGTCACTGAAAAGTTGTGAAACTCAGTGAAAAAAATGCTTTTTAAAAAAATGAGAATATGACATTTCTTCAGAGCTATATTTTTAAAAAGATTAGGCTTACTGACGTGGCTAGGAAATACTGTAGATTTCAAGACTAGGAAAAAACATCAGTCTAAGCTTCTGTATAATACAGGTGATAGTTCACACAGGTACTCCATACAAAGCCAGTTAGTTGCTTGACTGGGGCAATTTATATATTATAGGCATTGTAAGAAGGATTTTGTGCAATCTGATATGATATTTTATAAAAAGAATGCCCATGATTTGTTCCACAGGATTCTCACTTGACAGTGCACTGGGAGTATCTGTGAATTAGAAATGTACAGAAAATGAGGCTGTTGTTCACAGGACTTCATTTGTCACAGCAGGTAGAAGATGGGTATCAAAGAGTGGCAAGAATGGTCTGACAATTAATGCAGCGCTGTGGGAGCATGGAGAGCTGGGTTCCATCCCTACCATAGCACATCATCCCCTTGTCATGCTGGCTCAGTCCCTTAGGACAGGCTTTGCATGAGTGATCGTTAATTGTGTACTCATTTTCTAGGTGCCCATGACAAGCATCCTCTGCTCTTTCCTATTCTTTGACCAACGATCTGCCCAGCTGTGTGGACTGAAGTCCGGAGTACATCACTGACCTTAGAAAATGCAGCACAATGCCAAGTACTCTGACAAAACAAACCCTGAATGTCTCAAAGTCATACCCACAAACAATGAGAACATTTGACGTTATATTCTGTACCTCAGTTCACCCTTACGATAAACTGCAGACAACGATTTCACTTTCCCACAAACTTACATATACATTGCAAAAATAAATTCATTTCTGCCTGTGAAGCACTACGATATTGTGGTGGCAGCATTCAGGAGCACCCTGAATTAGGAAACGAATGTTGTTTTACCTTGCATAGAGGTTTGATGAGGAGTGAAGAAGAATCCCCATAGTGAATGATGCAGATGAAAGAGGTGTTGCATAACTACTGTTCCAGCTAGCACAAGCCATTCTGTGCAGTGAGGCAGGTACAGTGTTTGATGATCCAGTTAGATCGTATCATGGTAAATGTACAACCTAATGAAGGTTGTAACAGCGATGCCATCACTGGCGTCTTCTAAGTAAAGTGCTTTGCTCTGTAGCCTTACCGCTTGTGAGGGCCCCAGCCAGCAGCTGAAGGTTGCAGCAGCCTTCTTACATGGACGCTGGATGACTCACACTGCTAATTTAGCTTAGCTGGGGTCCCATGTGGACTAGAGCCCTTGTTGTTCATGCCTTAAATTGGCTTTTAATATAGTGCTGTTACAAGTAGACATACACTTATAGTACTCACAAATGTGTTAGAGCTCATGCCGCGAGTAAACTCTCCCTACCTGCCTCAGGCATAAACTCTGAGACATGTATTGCCTCGTGTGTTTGCACAAAGTCCTTCACAACGTGGTTTCCCGCTCACTATCATCTTGTGGAGCAGTACAGAATAAAACCACTGGGGATCTAGTTCAGTTAATACTATCTCAATCCACAGCAGCATTTATATTACTGTAGCAAGCACTAGCATTATCATGATAATACCATTTGCCCCAGTGATATTAAATTCAATACATTCCAGATTCACCGCAGCGAACTTTCTCCTCCCCTTTCCTCAGTAAAGACTTCTGCACTTTACCAGGTCCTGATTTTGTGTTTATGGTACCATCCACTTTCCATCATTAACTGCCCAACAGAGGGCAGAGAGAGCCTTCGTTTTGACTTCCCTGTGAATGAGGACTACCAACATTTAAAGAATTGTTTGGTATGATCAAGCTGGTGCCTTTTGGGAGGAGTATGGTTAGTCCAAGGATTAAAAGGAGGCTATGTTTTTGTGGCAAGAACACTAGAAATTATTTACTTGTGAACATGCTGTCTGTACATCCAGTGCAAGCATGAACTGAAGCAAGACCTAGAAGATAATAAATGAACTGATGTGAAGAGAGGTTTGGACTAATTTTACCTCTTGCCTTTTATTTTCCTTATACCCCCAACAAGATAAAAAACAACAGGTTTTGTTTCTTAGAGGAACCCTGAGGCCAGCCTCTTACACAAGAGGCTGGTTCAGTTCCTGAGAGCCTGAGGCTCTGGGTTGGTGGTAAGTCAGTATAACATCATCTTCTCCTCCCTCTCGTAGTTGTAGCAAGCATGAGCATAACCTGAACTGAGGACCAAGCCCTGAGCCTTGTAGAGCAAGTTTAACCAAGTAAATTCTCCCTTAATCCAGTCTGGGAAATTATGAGCTCTGCACCTGGTATGTTAATGGCATGCGACGGGACTGGTACAACCACCTTCCTGCCCCTTGCTGTCACCTTAAGTTTGCAATTCAGCTGCCCAGTTACTTAGTGCACACTGAGCATAAGAAAGGCTGGATAAAATAAATAGAGTGAATGAGCAAGATTACTACTCAGCAAGGGATATTCAAAGCCTGGGCCTGTTACCTTCCCTGCAGTCCAAGACCGGGGGTTTGGTTCAGAGTTCTTGTTCAGAAGTGTAATGCTGCAGCTCCAAGGGACAGAGGGACTTAGTGAAATACACAACTTGACCTCTTACTCAACTCAATTGATAGCTTGGGTGGGTTTGTTCTTTTTAGTGGAAGGCATTGGGGTAGCCTGGTATGAGGGACTACATAAGGTAAAGAAGGTACGGCCCCCTGAAGCTGATAAAGACTTTTAAAGAATTTACAGTGGAAACCAGTTCATTAGCTTTATTTGGCTTTGGATCAAGCTCCAGGTATTTAAATCATACTTTCTCCCTTTGTATTAGTTTTCACATTACATAGCTTTTTATCAGCATCTGTTCTGCTCTGAAATGCAAGCTGATTTATACCAGAGCAATTTGCAAGGAGGTAAACCACTCAGGGAATGAGTCAGCCTTTCTGATGTAGATAATTTACAACTGTATAAATGAGGGAGGTTATCAGGGTGGGACAGGAATAAACCTGGGTCTAAACAAGATAAAGGCTCCCTCTCTACCAGCATTTCCATTTCAAAAACTCTTCTCAAAGAGCCTGGCAGAAGCAGGCATCCAACTCACACTGACACTCAGCAAATGCATGTGTTCCCGTCCTTTAAGAGTCCTAGATGCAGCATCCAGAGAGCAAAGCCGTAACTGGGATCCAAGTGTTGCCTCTGGGTACCCTGCATATCTGCCATGCTGTCTGACCAGGGGCCCAGCTGACCTGAGGGCTGCTTGCAAGGTCTCTGTGTAGACAAGAGATGGACAGAGCCATCACTTTAAAAATGCATGGCGTGTTTCACATATCCCAGCACCAGCATGTCATGTCTTTTTCTGAAAACTCCCCAGCAGATTTACAGTATCATGGTCTTCAGCCCCAAGGAAAAATAATATTCAGCCTTTCGCATGGGGAAGAGAGGAACAATTTTCCCAGTACCTTGTACTACCTTTAAAACACCTACATATCTTAGTTGTGTCATTTCCGTTCTCAAGACACCTAATCACTCCCTCCCAGTTCTCTGATTATGCACTGTAGAGCAATTGAGTAATAAAATACTTAATTAAATAGCCACATGTCTTTGTTTTACCCTTTAATTAGATTACTTGGAAATAATAATAGTTTCTCACCAACCTGAGGGTTTCGTTCATTCCTTCTCCAGATAACAGGAAGTAATTTATCTTTTCCTACTGATACTTTTCTAAATCCCAAGTCGAATTAATCAATTCTGATTTTAAAGTCAATTAGAAATAGATACACTCTGACAACGCACTGTTATCTTCATGAGTGAAATAATGAATTCAGACTCTGATAACAAGGCAGCACAACAAAAATTCTCTTTTTAGGGATGACAATTTCAAGATAGTAAGTCTGATTTTAAAATACAAAGCACTTGCTGCAATAATTACCTAGTTAACAAAAAGCCCCCGAAAACTTATTTATAAGAAGACTTACTTTATAGTTCTTTATAAAGTGGTTTGAAATCCAGTAATGAAAAATGATGTGAAAACAAAATATTCCTGCATTTATAAATCACCAACTTTACAAAGCCTTAAGTCAGACAGAAGCGTTAAGCCACTGTTAAAGATTTGAAATAGCTTAGCAGGTAATGGGTGCTGATGACATCTGATGACTATTCAATTGTGTGATATTTGCTTGGGGCTGTGTCTAGCCCAAAGTGGGTAAGCTTTCACACCATCAAAATTGCTTTCATAGAGAGATGGCCACTGTGGTCTCTTCAGTACCAGGACCAGCTTTATGTTGTCGTCTTATATAGCATTAGCAGACTGAGGTCCTAAATGAAAGTGGACAAAAACCTCAGGAAATTCAACAGAGACAAATGCAGGTGGTCAAAGATAGTTCTGTGTCAGCAGGACATGGGTCGACTGCCTAGAAAGCAATTTGGTGGAAGAGGTGCTGGGGTCCTGGTAAACAAGTTGAGTAGGAGTCCACCGAATGCCCCTGTGACAAAGAAGGGTTGTGTCATCACCCCTCATCTGCAGGGTGAGATAAGGGAACGTTGACCTTTATTCTGCAGTGGTAAGGACCCATCTGCTAGAGCTGGGTCCAGTTTGAGCTCCCTGGTATAAGGCAGGCACTGATGTACCAGAGTCCAGGGGAGACCACCAAGATGATCAGGGATGGAGCACAGGACATATGAGGAGACGCTGAGAGAGCAGCATCTGCTCAGCCTGGAGAAGAGAAGGCAAAGGGAGATCTTACTGCTGTCTACAACTGCCTGATGGGAAGGTGTAAAGAAGATGGAGCCGTACTCTTTGCAGAAGTACACAGGGACAGGACGAAGGACAAGAAGCAAAAGTTGCTACAAGTGAAATTCCAATTAGATATAAGGAAAAAAAATTAATTATGTGGGTCATGAAACACTCGACCAGGGAATGAAGAGGCTGTGGGATTTCCATCCTTGAAGATACTTATCTCTCGACTGGATAAGGCCCTGTGCAACCTTATCTAAGTTCGTCCTGGTTCAAGCAGGGGGTGGACCTAAAGGCCTCCAGAGGTTCCTTCCTACCTAAATTATTTTGTGTTTATGTGATTCTGTCTGGATTTTTATGTGCTTCACTAAAATAGTAAAAAAAAGATCATTAAACACTTGCCAAGGAGCTAAGAAACCAAGTTCTGTTTCCAACTCTGACAGTGACTTGCTGTGCAACGTTTAGTAAATTATGTAATCTTGGAAAGAATAGGTTTGTCATATTCGAGGTCAATGGGGATCTGTTGGTTGAGAGTGGAAAAAGGGAGTGAATGAAGGCAGGCCTATTTCAGGAGAGGGGATCCCATACTCTAGGGATAGCAGAAAAATAAGGGTGTTCAGTGCTTCTGATACACAGTCTAGTCCCAGCCTTCTAGATGAGGGAGCCTAGGGCTTTGAGGTATCGGAGAGCAATCTCCATTTACAGACTCCTGCTCAAAAATCTAATAGAATTGCAATACTTTAATGATCCTGCAGGTTTTTTTATTACCACATGAAAGATTCAAACATGGAAGTGATTTACACAACTCTGCCACACACAGGTTTCCCAGTCAACTCCCAGCACCAACAGCACTAACTTAGTGTGCTAGTTCTGGCTGTAACAACACAGTTAAGACTGCATTAGTGAGTTGAATATTGTTACTTACAATAGCCCAACTGAGAATAAATGCTATACATATTTTGCCACACGAAACAATCTCTGTCCCAGTGACCTGGAAGTCTGGATTGGACTGAGAAAGAATGGAAAAAATATTATTAATTTATTAAATATTATCTCTCAGAAATTAACTCCCAGAACCCCTGCTTGACCATATTAAACCTAGGAAATCTGAAAAGCTATAAAGTATACAGTTTTTCTAAAAAGCCTTTGTACAAGATCATTCTGCATAGTTGTAGCAAACTTTCCTAATCTGTTGGGGTTCTTACTAGTCAAAAGAAAGTTATGAGGGAATAGCAAGAAAATTCCATCCTGCCTGAGTATCTTGTAGTTATAGAAAGTATAGGGAAAAAGAAAATAATCAAGCAGTCTCTTCCTTTCCCCAAATAAGCAAACAAAAGAAAGGTAAAATCTTAGATACGTAGCTCTTCTGCCACTCAATTATATTCATCTGTCCTTGCCACGTTCTGGCATTAATTCATTATTTGTTGTTCCAGTTCACTGATAGGCCATAATTTTTAACAGGGAAAATGATCTC
>NW_009216926.1:0-1985 GCF_000690835.1 Fulmarus glacialis | reverse complement strand
GAGTGTAAGTGTGAAGATTGCTCTACATTCATCTTGTCCTGGCAAGCATAAACTAATCAGTAGGCTGTGCACCTGGAACGCATTCTTTTTCTCATGAATTTTACAGAGCAGATAGCGCCAGTGGAACTTGACTTGAGGCATCAGAAGCCGAAAAATAAAGAGATTAGGGTTGCTGGGGCTGAACAACAATCACTTTTCCAAAATGCCGGTTACAAAAGGAGAAAAAAAATGACAGCACAGAGGACAACTTATGTGGTGTCCTTGAAAAGAGACACTGAATGTTATTAATTCTCATATGCTTTAGCAACCTTTACCTTGGAAACCTAAAAACCAGTAAGACAAAAACAGACTGCAAATGGCTACAGTGCCCTATGGATATAGGCACATCTGTTGACTTCAATAGGAGTCACACATATGTGTACTTGGGGTAGCATTCAGATTCTTCCTGCAAACACTAAACTTCTATTAAAGTTAAAATTAATTCAGACAGCTGGGGTGAAAGGTCATAGTACACCTAGCTGCTATGTTCCTACAGTTTTGGGAATCAAACCACAGGCAATCTGCAAAAACAAGCCCTTCGTTATATACCAGCTCGGAGACAGAACAAGTATGCTGTAAAGGAAACCCAGCTATGCAGATGTGGAACTCCAGCTGAAGTCAGCCTGAGCTTTACTGTCCTGCCAGGACAGGAATCTGTACCGCAACAATGGCTGAGAGATGGCTGTTTATGTAGGTAATGCCTGAGAGAGAAATTTCTGTTAAGTAAGGCTTGCAGAACTCATTTTTATTGTTATTAATTTGAATGGACCATTTAAATATGGAACTGTAAATCTGGTCAATATGTGGTCAAATATCTGTAAAGGAATGTAAAGACTTAAAGGTGCATAGAAAAGCTTTAGAGGAAAAAAAACCCTCCAGAACTTATGTCAGCTGTTCAATTTGTTTCATTCTTATATTGGGCTGTAACCTTGCCTTCAAACCTGCTTCCCAGGGACACGCACCTTTCTGACAAAGCCACACACTTCTGACTTTTCAGTACTCACAGGCTCTGACTGAGCAGCATATATTGTTCTGTGCTGGAATTAAAGTGATTCCTGTGCTTGAAGTTATGTGCACATATACCTTGGTCAATCATAACTGCAGATGGCTAATTGGTGTTGAAACATGTATGTTATTCTGTTAGGGAAAAACAATCTGAGTTGTTTTCTTGCTTAGGCCTCATCAACAGAAACGCTCACTTAATTGTAGCTGTGGGATCTTTCTTATTGGAGTTTATGTGTGAAGTAGGGAAGACAAGATCGATTTTCACATCCCTATCAGTTGTAAGAAAATGCCAAACTTGTAAAGTACATAATTTTCTTGAAAAATTAGTGAGGATATTCTCCTACTCTTTGAAAATTAAGGAGTCTCTTCTCTGACTTCAGTGCATGGAAACTGAACTCTCTCATTCCTCACTGTCAAAAGAGGAGGTATATTGTAATTTGTATGTATTCACTCATGCAATAGTGCATTCTGGTTAAGAAAAAATACACTTGAAACGAGAAAGGTTTTGTGTAAAGGTTAAGTAATAGCAATAGCTTAAGTATCTGCAGTGGATACATTAAAACTGCAAAACCTCAATTGTGTGTCACAAAGCCTGCGCTGCTACCAGTGATGTCCCAGTTGCTTGACTGGTAGAAACGTGGATTACCCTGTACGTACATCCCTTTGTGCTATCAGAAATTTCCAGTTATTAGTGTTACTGCCATAACACAGTGCCATGGATGGCCATGGGTTCGTTAAGGTATTCTTGTAGCTTCGGAGGAGCATTAGCCTAGCCTGCAGGGTTGCTTTGATGATCAATGATATTTACTTTAGTATGCGTATACATATACATACACACACATATACATATATACTCTGTGTGTGTGTGCGTACATATACATAACCCTTTCCAGGGACCTGGCCCAGCCGGTTGCTGTGGGAGGTGAAGGGATGACCGGGCC
>NW_009216925.1:9869-18576 GCF_000690835.1 Fulmarus glacialis | reverse complement strand
GCGGGCAGGGGCCCTGCGCCGCGCTCCGCACCCCGGGGAGCGGGAAGAGACGGCGGGACAAACCCACACCGACCATGTCCCCTACCCTGGCGCGACTACTGCCTGAGATGGGAACCGCTGCCCAGCGTACAGCCGTCACGACGGACTGGGCAATCCAGCAGCATCTTTGGCAAAAGCTGGATCCTTCTGAAAACAGAATTTTTCTGTGTGAGAAATCTTACAAAAACTGCATTTTGGGGAAAAAAGGCACACAAAAAAAGAGGTCTCAGTATAAAAACAAACCTTGCAACACTTTCTAGAGCAAGTATTTCAGTTTTAAATTTCAAAATTATTTTTCCTTTTAACTCCTTTCAGTAGAAAATATTACAATCTAAATTAAAAACGATAACATGTTTTCCAACAAAGGAAGATTTTATTTATAGTGAAATAACATTTGTTTTGTGCCAATCCAAAATAAAGACACATTTTTAACAGCCGTTTTCACCTGATTAATTCTAGTGCTAAATATCCTTGCTCCAATTAAACTGAAAGATTCTTGCACTGCTTTTAGAAGTTGAGACCAAGCTGAATGTCACGGGGGGCGGGCGGAAATCCTTTGGCTGTATTTATTGTACATTTCCAGTTTGGGTTTGTATTTTTTTTTATTTAGATTTGAAGAAATCGCTGTGACTGCTTTTAGACTGAGAATTGAAGGAATGAAAATAGGTAGGAGTTTCATACCTAAAATACTTATTTCAAAATAAAATGGCTATATTTTGCCAGTGCAGACTAGCAGAGGTTAGCCACTTGGCTTTCTTCAAAATTATGCTGGATTATTTCTCAGAACAGCAGCAACCAAGGACATGGAAAGCGCACAACTGAGATTAGGCAGCATCTCAGCCTGCAAACCCAGTGTTTGTTCACTGAGCCATGTTTTAGATAGTACGCTAACTTACATTTTCTTAGTACTGGGAAAAAAAAAAATCCAGAAATTACTTAATTACCAAACAGCAGCACCGAAACAAAATCAACGCAATGACAACAACTCACACAAACAGCACATCCAGAATCTGGGGGGCATGTGCCGTTCCGGGGGGAGAAGCCCCCAGCTGCCAGTTCCTGCTTTCTAAACCCTGGTATTCCATATACTGTAATTATTCCAGTGAGAACTTCAGTAGTATTGTTAATTCCAGAGTATTTCTGTGGAAGCCTCAAAACAGATTATCAAAAAGGCTGTGTGTCGCTCTCTGCATTAGGAGTGTTTTTCTCCACGAGCAACTGGGTGGAGAAAAAAAACAACAGACAAACGGCTCTTGTGGGTCAGACCAGAGGTCGGCGGAGCCCTGCGTCCTGTCGGCTGACAAATAAGTTGTCATTTCCCCCCCTATATTTTCCTCTCTTTGTTACGCAGCTTTCACAAACACCACTCTGTTTCAAGAGCACAAGGAAGATTTTGCTGTGGAAATCTATGGCTCCAAACCCTCCTGCTGCAAACAGAAAGTCCCTTTCGCTCAGCGGTCTCCGGCTCAGGCCACGGTGAGCTCTCACGCAGGCTCAAGACGCCGAGCGGCGCGAGCCGCCCCGCGGCGTGGCGAGACGCTCACGTCCGTCTGAGCAGAAACCAAGGGCCGGCGCTGGCTGGGGGCCGGTGCCACCTCCGCGGTGTGACACCGCCCGGGTGCCCGGCTGGAGGCGAGCATCGCCCTCAGCGGTCCGTCAGCAGAGGACACAGTTAAACCCTTTGTAAGCATTTCCTGCGGTGCCAATTGCGCTGCACGACCTCAGTGAAGTGGGAAGAGGAGCCGCTACCGTTAGACCAATTCCACGTGAAGTTCTTTTAGAATCAAACAAAATTCAACTGTTGCAAAATGAAATTAAGATTCTAGGAATGCCCATTTTCTTTTTTAGATTGCTAGATGCTCTTACTCATATAATTTTTGACAGCAGAGAATGAAAAATCTGTAATTAGCAGAGAAAGACATACAAACCGATTAAGAAACAACCAAAATTTTCCTGCCTGCCACCTTTCAATCTTAACACGTCCCTGTCTCACATGCAAAGACCTGAATAAAGATTAAATCTGTAATAATTTACTCAAAATCAGATGCTTGCACAGTATGACTGAAGTACTACCTACATGCTAATTCAGCTTGAAACATTAACTAAAACCACAGTGTTAGCTCATGGTAACAACTAACATCTTGACTTTTCTGCAAGGAGGAATGTTTAAACACTGGATTCAATTTGCACACAAAACCCGAAAGCCTCGTCGGTAGAAGTTCATATAGAAGGCATCAATCTGTTGTGTAGACTCAGTCTAAATTGGAAATCTTCTCGGCTGCCATTAATCGTCATGTTAGCTTGTCACTCCTTGAAAGCCGCCTTTTACCAATACATGATGCTTGCAATCCTGGAGTAACAGGCCTGGCTATCATCTACGAGGAGGCTGCCTAAAGCAAGAAGCACTTGGCATCTTCGCTGCAAGCTACTTCACATGAAGTAATTTGCTAAACTGTGGGAAAGGTCTATTTTAAATTTGGGTTTCTGCTTTTTACAAACACAACCCATGGTCGTAGGTCAGCACGTAATCTTCCCATTAAAATCTATTCATACTCTGGACTTAGTCTGTTTACAAGTTACATTGGTGAGACGCAAATGGAGTAACTCATCGCACCTCTGGTCTAATACTTATCATTCAGGGCCCAGTACAGGAAAGCAGTTGAACAAATGTTTAAGTGTGTCCTGAACTTTGCGCATATACTAATATCTTCTTGATCAGTCCGAAGGTAAGCCCATACTTAAGTGCCTTCTTGAACACGAATGTTTTCCTTAGCTGGTCCCACTTCACAAACAGGCCCTGAGCCTGCTGGCACTCCCGTGCACGGGGGAATTTCACCCCAGTCCGTGACACGGCGTGAGCGATGCAGCGTAACGCCTGGGCACGAGCGCTGGCGGAACAGGGCCCCGCGTGAATTGCCAAAGGCACCTGAGAATTAATGGTAACTCGGGACGAGTACCACTCCCTTCAGATTTTCAGGCCCACGGCACGACTGGTAGGCTGTACTCCCACCATTTCCTCCAAATAACTTAGAAAACCAAGCAAATACAAAAGTGGGATTTCTAACAAGTCATGTCTAGAAAATAGGGGCGGGAAAAAACCCCACCAAACCAACATGCCAAACCCCAAATCCCGCCCCACCTTTAGGTGGCAAACATCGCCCGGACAGGGAACAGCAGCGCTCCCAGGGCACGGCCAGGCCCCGGCGTGCTCCGGCTGCTCCTACCCGGCACCGAGCAAACCCATCCCCGGCCAGCGTCTGCTGGGCTCACCACTCTCACCTGCGGTCAGTGCTTCATTTGTGTTTGTTTTGGACAACAGAAGGTAACGTAAGCCATAAATAAAAGCCCAGATTTGTCACAGCTAGTGTAACGTTTTGCTCAGCTCCGCTGTCTTTCTACATTGCCGCTTTGCTTATAAGCATCATTCTGACACAAACGCATCATAGCAAACTGTTAAGAACAAGCCAGCACATACACATACCATTAATTTAGCTAATGAAACAGTAATGTAAACATTTTTCATTAAAAAAGGTATCTGTGGTAGCAGCGGAAGATTGAATGGAGCAGAGAACAGCTTCTACCCAGAATGCAAGGGCAGAACACTAATGATGCTGGAAAGCACCACTCTCGTTACCACACCGTGACCTGTTCCTGAAGTCAGTTTTGTATAGCAATTTGGTTTTTTGACATGCTTTATTTTAAAAGAGATTTTAAACTGCTACCTGTATCTACAAACTTAAGATATTGACAGTTTTCATATGTACGCATGATTAATAAAACGTAAGGTGCTACTTCTATCTTTAAATGTTTACATTTCTGAAAGCCTGGAGAACAGCTAGTTTAAACAATGTATGTATTCTGGAGAATATGTCTTTGCAGATGTTCCCTCTTTCACTGTGATACCCTTTAAAAAGTGTAAAACGTTCCATGCTAATAAGAATCAACAGGGAAAAAAAAATTCCAAGCACAAGAGCTTAAATAAATTATCATCTTTGTAACTCCGCCATAAATCCCCCAGTTGGGATATGATGATTTAGCATTTGCTGCTCTGGCACAAATCCAAATGCCTTGGGTTTCTTAAAGGATAAAATATTGCCCTTTCACCTTTCTGACCTGACTTCAACTTCAGTCTGAGGTGACATGAGTCTCCTGGTCTCTGCCCAGTCCTTGATGGACAGTAACAGCCAAAATGCAAGAGTATTTCTTACATTACTGCAGCCCTTCGCGTGCAGGGGGGATGGCTGGGCACAAGAAGCGAGATGCCTCCTGCCAGCATCTGGTCCCTGATGGAGGAACACCTGCATGCATCTTCTCATCTACTGAGCAAGACTTCAGCTCCCAGAATAGGCAAATAGAAAAGATAGAAACAAATCCCCTGCGATCTATAAAAAGAATACCCTACATCCAGAATGAAGAAAACCAAAAAATTCCCCAAAAGACAGCAACCAAAAACCCAAACAGGGAGGGTCACATATGAGCTAGTGCTTGGTTTTTCTTGTTGGAAAGAAGCATTTGCTACTCACTTCAGAAAGAACAGTGCTTCCATCCAAGATGAACGCCTACACAGGTTACTCTTATTCAAAATGTAAACATTTGCTTTATTCATTCAGGGTTAACGCCATGGGGGAAGAGAAAGAGGAGTGAAGGGGCAGGGGAGGAGAAGCTCCCAGGAGCCAGCCTGCAGTGCTTCAGCTAATGAACGAGATCAGCATCACCTCTTCAGTCCCACTTCCATGGCGGAATCCTAAAAACCACCCCAGGACCTGGCCTTCCTCTTCTGGTGTTACAAACAGGGTTTCCTCCAGTCATTACATACTGAAAAGTGCATTGTCTAGGATACATTCCCTGCAAGAGTTTACTAAGTTGCTTTTGAGGGATACTGCTCCAGATACATAAAAGCCTTGTCCACTCCACTCGCTGCTTTTTCTTCAATGTTTTAAATACCACCTGGCTTTTCAAAAGGTGATTTCAAGGCCGTTTAATTGAGGAAGTCAATTCCTCAGCTAAACCATTTTTATTAGAACATTTAAGGAGTAAATCCTGTAGCACTTACATTTATCTGGTTTATCTAGCTTCCAGGTACCCAGGGAAATCTCATTTTAGGGGTTTGGTTGACTTCTCTCCCAGCTAAAATGACAAGTCTCAACATCTTTACAAACCGTATGACTAACTCGAGACCCCCTTTACTGGACATCGTTCAGTTTCTACTTTCCAACAGAATCAGGAACTTCAAATTAAAGAAACCTTCTACATTTCTCCTGAGTGTAATGTTAGGTACCTACTTCACGGCTTCCGAACGAACGTGGACAGCAAGTACCAGCTGGCTGTTGCTGCGGTGCCATCAGTCCTGGGCAACCTGTGTTGGGGGTAAGAGCAAGCACGTGACAAATCGCACAACCCTGCCTGCAGTCTGGCTGCTTCAGTTAATCATGTTTCAGCCTCTGCTCTGAATATGCATGTCGGGGGAGGTCACTGCCAGCCTCTTTACATGACTAATGTACATAAACTTGTTTTGAACGCTTATGTTTTGGATACATGTTAGAAGTTTGTGGGTATATAACATGCCAAAAAGATCGTTGAGGAATAAATATTCTGAATAAAACGTGCTATTACACCAAGACAGAGAATTAGCACAGTACCCTCCAGGCTCAGCACTGCAGTCCTGAACAGACAAAATCCCTATTGACACCGAAGCAGTCGCAAAGGGAATACGAATGCAACTATTAGAGATGTTTCTTCGTGTTATCGCCTTCTCTCTGTCATAACTCCACCTGCAAATAACGTGTCCTTGCTCACAGCTCACTTACCTTGGATAGTCTCTTAATTCTGCTTATACACTGACCTACAGCTAAACATGGTGCCAGAATAATGCACAAGCACGCATTTGGGGCACTGGTCAATGTGACCACGCAGAGGTTTTGCTCGCCCTCGGTCTGCCCGCGGCACTTTCTGCACGCGGCGCCTTCCGCACGGTGCCGCGCGGTGCCCAGGGCAGGTTGTGAACTTCCCGGTGGGAAGGTGGAAGCACCGCTCTCCTCTGGTCTCAGCTTTGCCGACACGACCCGACGGGCGCCAGCAGCAGCCGAGACGCTGAGAGAATCGACCCCGAGGCCGCGCTGAGAGGTGCGATGAAAGTTGTTCATTAGAACACAAAAGCACCTAAATTGGGGGTCGGAGAGGCTGGTCACGCTAAGGCAGGGGAAGGAGAGCCGTTGCTGGAGTGCGGAGCTGGGCAGGGAGGCTGAGGGACACCGCTGGCGCTTCCTCCATCCTGCGGGGACGGGCTTTGTCTCCCGCGGCCGACGCCACGCACTGCCTCAGCCCGCCACCCCCCCGCCACTGACCCGGGGTCGGAGGCACACATGCTGGCCTTGAACTCTCTGTCTGTCTCCCTGCCATATTAATTACCATTCCCCTCTGCCAGGGCCAGAAAACAACCTTCACTGCATTAGTGCTAATTAAGAAGAGTGAGCTTCCTATTCTGGCTGCTTAAATCACACTCCTCTACTCATTCAGAGCAGAAAGGAGTGCTGACAATCTTATTAAAAGCAGAAGGGAACACCTTGGTCATGCTTTGAGCTGGCAAACGAGGCCAGCGAGCTTCTGTCCTTCTGCAGGGACAGCGAAGCTGCAAGTGTCAGCGGAGGATCAGAAGGGGAGGGTGGGAAAAATGACATGTTTCCTAGGACTTGGAGATCTGTATCTTGGGGAGAGATGGGGAGAGCATCCCGCTTTGGAAACATCTGTATTTGAAAGCAGAACACCCGAAATGAGTATTTAAAACACAGTCCTGTTTGCAGAGTGGCAGTGTAACTTTCCATTAAAACCTGGGCCCAGAGCAGCTCCAGATGATGGCTTTCCAGAGATGCCAGTATTTGGAAAATACGGATTCTGATTCTCCTATTCTCTCAGTATCGGAGCAAGATTTTGATTTGCTTGAGTCATGTAAAGAGATAACAAAGTCAGTGACAAGGTACCGTCACTTCCCGCTGAGCTGTAGCCTGTGAAGGAAAGTCTTCCTCTTGGACATTGTGCCGATTACCCCATTCGTGCCCCTTAACCTATACAAACTCATTTGTGCATTTTTCATCTAACACACAAAGTTTGTTTCCTCTCTTTAAAAGTGACCTTCTTGGTTAATGTGCTTGCCAGTTTTAATTAGAGTGTAATACAGACAGAATTAAATTGTAACAGGGGGGGATCATGAAGACAAGAGTCCAATACTACAGCTAAATTTATCTTTAACATATTAAATATAATTCTTCAGAATACCATTAGCTATCCATTTGGATACATAAGATCCAACGGAAAACAGAAATTCTTCTAAACCCTCCAGGCTTGAGGGCTGGGAACTGTCATGACTTCATACAGCCAGGATGAGAGGGAAGTCTGATTCAGTCCTCCCCAAAGAGCTGCGGAGTCCTGTACTGTCTCCTTCCCAAAAAATTCTTGGCCAACCAAAATTCCCAAGACTTAGTCTTCTTTTACTGTCAGAGAGATCCAGCAGAACAATATGTCTTGTTCTTCTCTAGTGGCTAGTCCATAAAGTGGGTGATCATTAACTACTTCTATCATGTATTCTGTTAGTGCGAGCAGAAGCAGTTTAGGCTGTGAAGTGAAAGGTTCCTGCTGTCTGTTAGACACATGTTATGAAATTCCTCCGATTTTTTATTTTTTCTTTTGTTTATGTTTCTAAAAAGCTAAGAAAATTCACAGAGAAAAATATTTATTAAAAGAAGATTATTCATATTGTAAAGCAAGAAAAAAAAAAAGTCAGTCTCCTTGTTGCATATGCATTGATACCATCTCTTACTATCTCATGACATTATTTTTCCACAGGACCCAAATCCCGTTGCACGGGACGGACTATACGCGAGCTGTTGCAGCTGCTGTTGCCCCTTCGTGCAAACACGAAGAGCAGGGTGGCTGTGCCTGCAGCCCCTGCAGTTCCAGCCCTGCTGCCAGCAGCCCTGAAAAGCAGATTGGGAGAGCAGACCGCGACATCCGCACCGACTATTACTTTTCAAGGAACAACAGTTTCTGCAAGACATGCGGTTGTCCCTACCTCCAGTATGCGTTATATATGACTCGAGGGGACCTAGAAAGCGGTCAGGAGTTTCAGTTGTCTGAGTTCAGCAATATCTAAGCCTTCAGCATTTGGTTTATAGTCCTCTGGGAATGGTAGATGTGTGTTAATCGCATGCTATTATTTTAATTTTTATTGCTGAACAACTTTCAGAATCAATAGAAGGCAATGTCCTGCTCTGAAAAGGATGCAGGTTAAGAGACAAGAGCAAGCACTCCAAAGCGGTGGAAAGCCCAAGATGCACGAAGCCAGACTGGTTCCATCCAGAGCACGCACTGGGAGCCAGCGCCCAGTACTAGACGGTGCTGATTTCCCCTTGCACCAGAGGGCTAAATCACATTAAATCATCCACAGAAGCATTAAATAGTTTCCTGACATTACATTTCTATGTAAGCAGTTAAAGCTGTTGCCATAGGAACGTTAACAAATATAGTGATGTGTATAATTGCGAATAAAATGGACTGGGAAAAAAGAAAGAAGATGGCCTACACCATCGAGAAAGTTCAGGCTCTCTACACTGCGCTGCTTGTCCGAGTACCGAGACCTGGAAACACCCGCAGCCACGGAGGAGCAGGCTCGGGG
>NW_009216925.1:343-9856 GCF_000690835.1 Fulmarus glacialis | reverse complement strand
GAGGGCAGCTCCTGCGGCAGCAGCCGTTTGCCGATGCAGCGCCGGCACCAGAACAACTCTGGCCCAGGAGAGCGGCCCCCGCCCGGGCTGGCAGCCGTCCTGCCCTGTTTCTGCCGACGGACTCTGCAGACAGAGAAAGACCTCGGGAAAGAGAGGCTACCTCTTCAGCCCGATAGCTCAGGCCCTCCCTCCCCTCATCGCCCCAGCTTTATAAAAACAGAAAGAACACATGTTCCCATAGTCACTTGCTGGAGGGAAGCTGTGGGGTATGTGCTGACGGTCTGAACACTGAGTTCTGATTTGAATACTATTTGCATATTCCAGGTAGACAAAATGCCACTGTATTAAAAACGCGCGCGCGAGGATGCACAACGTGAGACAGCAGTCTGATGACACGTACCAGAAACCAAGCCTTTTTCCCAGCATGTTTCCCAACACGCTTGCTGGGGCCCCTCACGGCTACTAATGCCCAGCCTGGCTAGTTTCAGGGAGGCTCTTAATTAAACTTCCGCTTGCCAAGAACGGTTTGTATTTGCAGAAGCGAGGACACAGCCGTCCTCATGGGAACATCAGACAGAGGGTTTTTCCCTCTGGGTAACACCACTTGCTAGCCCCAGCAAGCAGGAGACATTTCAAGGTAATCCAAATGCAGTAAATGTCTTTCACTGCTGTTGACTAAGCTGAAATTCTGCACGTTGTTTTCAGGCATTCAGTTAGGACTAATGAGTGTCTAAAGCTTATCATAGGTCTGAATGCGAGCCATCCCTCCTCACTGACATCCTCTTGATCTTTAAAAAGCTCAGTGATCTTTGGCTTGAGCGTAACCTCTGTGGGTTCGGAGGTTAAGTTTTGGGGATGCAATCAGTGTCTGAGCGAGGCAGGACAGAACTGCACCGAGGTTGTGCCAAGGCACTGCTGGGGGAGGAAGAAAGCCCCGACTCGTACAGGTGTCTGTGTTATTTGTGCACCAATTCACACGACAGGAAAGACACTGCATCAAGAGCAGGACATCTCACCAGTGCTTCACCAAACCTTTGCAACTCTATCAAGACCAACGGTCAATAGATATCAACTATCTATATGCAGGAAAATATCATACGTATTGCATTTCTGTCTACCTGTTGGTCCACTAAGAATTTTCAGTGCAAGAAAACAAAAAATCTATCGTATCATCAGCATATCAACACTGTCGCATACGTGAGGGCAAAAATAATGATCTAGCTATTATTTTCCCCATGTAGTTAATGAAATATAGGGGAAAGAGGCTTTTCATTTTCTTACATTCCCAAGTAAAGAGCTCAGAACATGATTTCCCCCCCTCCCCCTTTAAATACCTGTTCGTTTACAGGTGTTTAATAGACAGTACTATGGCTAGATTAGACTATAATCCATACATAAAAGTATGGCACCTAGAAACAAAATACTATGAACTTCTGGTTTGGAATTATAGCATCGTCAGCCAGAGATCAATTTATCACCGAGGAATAGGGGTAAGGATATTTGCATAGGAAAAACTGATTGACTGTAACAAAAGTAAGAGCATTAGACACTGCTAAGTTATTAAGAAAGCGTAATGGGCTAGCTGGACAGTTGACCCTATAGGGTTTGAGCCTTCTCCTATTCTCCCAGTAAGAAGGAGTTTCCTCCCTTTGTGGCTTTGTTCTATGTCCATCCTCAGAGATAATATTTGACGTTTTTCCCACCCCAAGGATTTTTTCCTGTATGAGTTTCATTGAACACCATTCTTCCGCTCCTGTTCAGTGACCCACTGGGAGCTCTGAGAAGAGCCAGTGCAGAAGTTCAGGCAGACTGTGTTTTCAGTGTACTGATTACAATACACATAAAATAATATTTTGTACAAGTTCAGAGGGAATAATTAAACATTGCTCTCAGCTCGTGACAGTGACTTTTACAACACTGTGTAATGAGTTATCACATTTTGACCTTTACATCCAACTCACCTTCTGCGATTTGCTGAAAAAACTTTGAACACCATATGAGCAAAAATAACACAAAGAGTACTAGAAGATAGGCACGGGTTACTGCAGATAAACGAACGCAAACATCAGGTATCCGTACAGGAAGCAACTGAACTACTTCCTAGTGTTGGACTTAATAGCAAATTACCAAAGAGACACTACACATTACTACAATCTGCACATCAAACCAGGCAGAAAGCAACCTGCAATTATACAATTAGACTGATACACAAGCTTCCCGCTACTGTTTATTTCTGCTGCCAATCATGCTGCTTACTGGAAAACAAGGGCTCTTAGCATCCATCGTGCCTCACACTTTTTCTCCTCTATGCTTTTCCATTTTGAGGGGCTTTACTGATCACATCTCATTCTTTTAACATCCTGAGGGATCTGTTTTTAAGATTACGCCTTGCCCAGGTACCTTTTGGCTCTACTGAAATCCATCTTTATGCATGGTGCATGGAATGTAAGAGTAGGAAAGAAGAGACAAATAAATGTTTATTATTAGCTGATGAAGGCAGCTGATTGAAACCTAACAAACCCCTTGATTTCAAATGAAAATTATTAAATGAAAATCATTTAACTATGCTGTGCCCTGACAAAAACCGTGAAAGGTGAATGCAACTAGAAGTCTTTGTATTTGAGCTTGGTCTCATGATATAGTGCCTCTAAATGACTAAACGTTGAGCACATCTCAGATACTTCAAATAGGTCTACTAGCTCAGGTTCAATGCATGGGTGACCTCTCAGGTCCCTGTGATAACTTTTTTTTCCCACCTTATCTTTAACCACGCCTGTTCAAACAGTCATACTTTTTGTGTCTCTTGAGCATCATTCACTTACACGTACCTATTACAGCCTAAATGCTGTGAGCTGTATGCCTTTTCGTAAAGTAAGTCTGTGCAGCAAAGGGATTAGATACGTCTGTACAGCAGATGCTATTTATACAGCATAGCTAGTCAGCAGAGCTGACATACACAAGCGTACACTGGGTATGGGTACAGAGCAATCTTGAAGAGCCATTGTATCACATTGCATCTGTATGAGAAAAGTTTCTCACACCCCTCCAGCCTATCGGAACAGGGGCAAGAAAGCAAATGAGGGTGCACGCCCGGTCATGAGAACACCATTTCAAATGGTGAAGGCAGAGGAGGCAGAACCTCACAACAAACCTGGACGCGCACAGTCTGCCCCGGGTGCTGGTAGCAAGGTAGTGGGCTAACTGGATATCGCAGTTGGCAGTTACATCAGTCAGAAATGCATGTACCACAGAGAAAGTTTTGCGTATTTTGTATGTACACGCAAATGAAATTTCTGATAATAATTCTCTTTTCACAAATTATTTTGTTTAGATTTCTGGATCTCATTTAGCTTTCCTATCAAATCTTATCAGAAGAGAGTCCTTCATTTCCCAATAAATGTTGAGAGATTTCCGTCAAAAACATTTGCAGCATTTAGCAGCTCAAATCTCAGTGACTCATGCACACATTTCTGGAGCCCACATTTCGTGCTGGTGGTAAATGATTCAGATATGTGGAGGCACGATAGCTTAGAGACACAGAGTGGCATCTGCAAGAACTCGTGTGGCATCGCCCTGGCAGCACGGGCTGTGAGCACTGAAGGGACAAATCAAAGCATGAGTAACCCATCTACTTGCTCGGGTAGCCGATGCCATGGCTGCGAGATTCAGTTTGCCCCGATCCACTCCTTCCCACCTCACGGGATCAGCTTTCTCACTCCTCCCTCTCGCACATTTTAATCCTGAAGGTTAGCTTGCTCCGCTATGGGCTCACCAGCTCCCGCATACACTTAGATTAGCAGACCTACTATTGGCAAATTGGAAATTTCTTCTGCTCCCTTTCCTCCGAGGAACACACGCTTACTTTTACAGAGGAACTGGTCTTCCTTTCATACATGTATCAGGATTCCCGTTTTTGACCATTTTTTATGACAATTAAAACATTTTAAATTGTGACGCAGTGCTGTAGCTTTTGGAAAGCATATTCATGGATTTCAATAAAACAGTTAAAAAGAGAATACAAGTCCCCAGATTCCCTTACTTGGAAGAGCTAGTCCATGTAAGAGAATCCAAGTATCTCCTCACAACAATGCACAAATGCAGTCTCCTGTCAATGCCAAAATCAGAGTTCAAATAACAGAAGTGCAGCCAGACTCAGAAAGCACTGAGATACCCAGCAGTCATCTACAGGGCTTAGGGACCAGCTTGGGGGGGTGGCTTTTTATTTCATTGAGATGGAAAATTAATGTTTGACTTTCATCACAGAAAAATTGTACCAAGCTATCAAACTAGAGGATCTTGGCACCAATGAGCCAAGGAAAGTTTCAGGAAAGATCACTTGGCACACAAAATTACGCAGCTTTATGCACTGATCTGAGCAGATTTGTTACCTAACCACTAGGAAGTCCTTAGTCTATAAACCACTTCGGAGAGGCAAATAGGCAATCTTCTTCTAAGGAATAAAAGCCTCCTATAAACTTGTGTGAGAAGACAGCGATTTTCTGCTGCTGATACCTATTTTTGAGCTGTGCGACACAAGGCACTTCAGAATTTTTCTTTGGACTGGAGCTCGAGAGCTTTTCTCCCAGGTAAGGAGAACAGTAGGAATGTACAATGCCGCTGTTTCAGTATCAAAAACACTGTCTAGCTGTCATTGTACAAGGGTTTAAGAAAAAGTCAAATTCAAAACCAATCTAACAGGCAACGCTTTACAGCATTTGAGAGTCGAGATGGTAATTTGCAACGACACCTAACTTACTGACTCAGGAAAGACTTTAATAAACAGAATAGGACTAGAGCAATATCAAGAGTCTCTAAACTTGGAGCACCTGCACAATAAGCGTTCACTTTTCCTTCTTGCTTTCCCAGAAACTCTACAAAGTTACAGGTAAAATGTAAAACACGTATTTTTCACTGTGTGGGCCTTTTACCTGAAACACCACAATAAAACCATTCAAACAAGATTTTTCTTTTTTTGGCATCACTGGGGAGACTGAGAGTCCCGATGGTCTCTCAGGACTATCACCACAATGGTCCCTAGAGAGCACATTAAGCACTTCTTGCAATCTGCATCCTGGCAGAAATTCTTTCATAATGTAACGCAATGCAAAGTTTGGATTTACAAAGGAAGCTACATTATATACCAGTTTGGTACTAAAATGAAGCCTTTTTCCTCAGGGGTCAGGAGGCCAGCAAGACCTCCATCTAAATTTCAAAGTACACGGGGATTCAGCTGTGCCTTTTGCTTGTCAAAATAAATACAGGATTAGAACTGAATGCAGTGTCCTGGAAATGCATGTAACACTACGGCAATTCAAACACCAGGTCGCACAGTGGACAGGCTGCCAGGGTACCGCCACCGGCACGACCGGCGTCCGTCCTTCCCAGGGTCCTGACCCGCACAGCGTCACGCTTCGAATCACAGCTCTTGCATTTCGAACCCTGCAAGTGGTATTGCACTTTCTCACTCGGCAAAGAAAATTTTCTGTATTTAAGAGACATTTAGGCTGCAAACAAATGGATCAAATTGTGCTCTTCCATTTTTAACATAATCTAAGTAGAAAGCACTTACCACCAGTGCACAAAGAGCTCAGCCATGCTGGAGAAGAACAGCACAGCAATAAGAGCAAAGGTAGAAAATGGAGGATGCAGATTATAAAATTCAGTCACATTTTAAAATTTTCTGCTACAATAATTCACTTTATGTAGAATTAATGTGGCTGATTGAACGTTTGTGCTGTAATTTACTTATAATTAACATTTTATGGTGAACAGATTTCACCATCTCCTTCATGCTGTGAACTCCAAGCCATAGGTCAAAAATAGAGATGAAACAGATAAGCACAAAATATTCTCACTGAAATATTAATGAGATTTTAATTTACTACTTTAAAAATACATCTTTCATCAATGCCTGTATATCATATCATTATTTTAATTTTTTTACATTATATTAAAAATATAATGAACTTTCCTAACTGGTTGAAAGACCCTGAAATATCTATTGTGAAGAGACAGCTCAGAGGAACAAAAAGGTCCAAACATTCGCAGCTATCAAAAATCTCACACAGCGATTGGATGAAAGTCAGCTTAAACTGAACATAATACCTTTACCATTAACCGACTAAAACTGTGGGTCTCTAGTCTCACAAACGCTGCGGTCCAGCAAAGAGATGCTATTCTTCCCGCTAAGTTCTTATTTAAGAGCATAAGGTTAGTCTCTAAAAAAATTCAGCTGCCACAAACTTCCTAATGCGTTTTAACAGAAGTTGTTGCACGCACTGTTGAGCTGTAATATATACAAGGTGTTGCTTTGATCAGGCATTCTTATCTTTTTCTGGCTAAATTTGAAACCCTCCAGAACAAGGCTCTGCCATTAAGAAAGACACCATGAGTCAGAGGAAAAATACGCTTCTTCATGGTCTGGGAAGAAAGTCAGAAGAAAACTTGTATAA
This sequence comes from Fulmarus glacialis, assembly GCF_000690835.1. Taxonomy (NCBI): domain Eukaryota; kingdom Metazoa; phylum Chordata; class Aves; order Procellariiformes; family Procellariidae; genus Fulmarus; species Fulmarus glacialis. Next base: position 3,404 of record NW_009216925.1, on the reverse strand, counting down.
AATCTCAAATCCACTCACAACATGTATTTAAAGCTGTCTTTCCTATTACCTAAAGATGACAGACCGCATCTGAATAAATTATCAAGTCATCTGCAATTCATACAGTTTCCTATATTCCAACGCACTATCAAACAGGCAACTGAGGACATTCCCGGAATGATCTGGTGACAGAGAATGAAGATATGGAATGACAATGAAAAAGTCAGCAGAAAATCATAAGTCAATGGAACTATTTTATGCTCTTTACTTCCTAGCCTGCACCAGTCCATTCAAAAGGCTTATTAGAATTTCAAATGAAAAGCTGAATAATACAAGCATTATAAATCTGTTACAAACAAACCTAAAAAGCATCAAGGAAAATATACATGGAATTTTCCTTCTTAAATTGCACTGTTTTTTCCTACAGGTTTGTTTGTTGGGAATCAGCAACTATTTGTTTTTAGGGTAAGGCCGTCTTTTCTTTTCTTTTTTTAATTTACTTTACTTCTTTAAATTGAAGGCCAGTGCCTGCCTGTCTCCTTGGTCCCTCTACAGCTTGAAGAATGGAATCCAGACACCTTTCAGGTTTCTCTACGCAGCTATAGGCTTTTTCTTTTTTTTCTTTAAAGACATTACGAGTAAAAAAAATAAGTTATTTACCCGTGGGAGAAATCTCAAGAGAAATCAGAGCCTGAGCTTACTGCTGCATCCCACCACAGAATGACTCCTAATAGGAAGTTAACTTCTTATCTGCAGAAAGTAAGACCTCGTAGTAGAATAGCACCAGGAAGGCGATTTCTGATGGGTCCCAATACCTCCACCCCTCCAGTGACATGGTGGGTCTCTTTCCAAAGTTGTTCTGTAACACCAGGGGACTTGTTCATACAAATATCTCTGCTGATGATTAGAACTATTCATTAGAAGTCCTTTAAAAAGAAAAAAACCCTTAATGTTTCCTTTGAAGTAAAACAAATCAGACCATTTTTAGTAATAACAGAACAAAAAAATGTAACAAACTACCACCAAGATCTGAGTGGGGTGAATGTACTGTTTCTTAGAATAGCAAGAAAAAAACCAAAGTTACGAGAAAATACATAATACTATATTAATGTGTAAGACTTGTATAGCATTTTTGTTGTTTCTGGTTTTTAACATTTTTCATTGTCAGAATAGAAAAAAACCCCAAACCCAAACAAAGGAAAAAAAACCCCAAACACAGCAATTGAATACTGAACCAAGCATTCCAAAAAAAAACATTATAGTTTATCACCCACAGGAGTCCCAGTAAAACTTCTGGACTGCTCAGACACTGCCAGACAACAGGACCACGTACGTGAAGCCAGAACACTACGTTGTGCTTTGGGAAGCCAAAGTGCTGGCAGCAAGAGGAACCGATGACTATGGGGTTGAGATGTCCTCATGACCCAACAGAGCGCAGAGCTGCTCTGTACGCTGGCTCGGTGCACTGCGAGGGGACGGTGAGTGTCAGCGATAGACCAGGACAACACAGCTGCCTTGAGGCTGGAGAAAGAGCTGCCGAAGCGGACCAAGTCAATCAGTTGCTTAAAAAATAAAATTAAAGGACTGCAATGTGGTAGAGGTCTTCATCCCTTTGATCTCTTACCTAGTGCTGATATGCCACTGAAGCTATATGGACTCATCTTTAAATGAAGTATTAACGATGAGAAACTATTCTGACAGATGTTATCTCTGCACTTTCTCATTCCCAGTAACCTCTGTTACCATTTTCTAATAAGATTTTTTTCCAGAAAATCAGCTAGAGTTCTACTCAAATATTGGGCTAAACCTTGAAAAATTGGCTTCCACAGGCATCTGCTAGAAGAAAATCTTAATGCAAAATCTGAATGAGAACCTTAAATTCTAACCACTGAATCCCAGAAACATTATTTACTAAGCACCAAGTTCACCTGGAAGAAATGTTAATTATGGCCGAAAGCCTGGGGCTCCCCGATAAAAAGGGCCAGCCAAAGCATACGCTGAGAAATTCAGACACAGTACAGGATGCAACAACATCGCCCTGTCCAGCTAGCGTGTACCATCCTCGGGTGGGGTACAGAGGATTCCTGCTCTCGGCTCAGTTGGGGAGCGGGGGAGGACATCCTGTATATGTATTAAAACAGCTTTCTGCATCTTAAGGAATAGAAATGAAATAAATACACAAATAAACAAACACTTCAAAGATAACAATGAAATCTCACCAGTTGCAGCACATGTCCACTCAGTCTCTTTTTTTTCCTAAGTGCCTTTCCTTAGTAAAAGCCACCAAATATCATTGTGAATTAGTAATAATTTTTTTAGCAGCATCAAAGAATTAAAGCAAGAGAGAAAGGGAAGGCATGCAAGAGAGAAAAGGAGGGAGAGAAAGAGAGAGGTTAAGCTCAAAGGCAGAGAGAGCGAAATGGACCAGATTATACAAAATTAAAAAGCAAATACGCGCAGACAATTTGTGCCGAGTGATTGCAAGCAATTACAGTCCGGCTTTTCTGGAGGGAAAATTGGGGAGGGGGGGGAAGGTTATTTCAGCTTAAAAGGAGACTTTATTCATTCCTGATCAGCTTCTCCTACTATTCTCTCTTTTATTCTTGGATATCAATTTAAAAAAAAATCACCCTTCAGATGTTACATGTCTAACCCTGGGAATCCCACCCCTGGGCAGAGAGGGAGGATTTCAGCTTCCAATCGGCTCTTTCTATAGCCCTGAAAAAGCAATTTGCTCATAAAGGATAAAAAAAAGGGGGGGGGGAAGAAAGAAAGAAAAGGAGGGCAAGAAAGGAAAACCACAACAAGGGCACGCGTTTCTCTTGGAGGAGAGCTTCAATTTTACTGTAATTGTCTGAAGAAGAGCTGCTTTGATCTGCAGAATTATTATTATGCTTCAAACGCCTGCCTGCTAATGTCACAGCTGTGCTTTGGCATGAGCAGACCGAGGGGGACCAGAGGCTAACCTGGGCCTTGCCCCGGCCGCGGGTGCCTCTTCCCCCTCTCCTCTGTGTCTCTGAACTTTATTTCAGAGCACCTAAAGCAACCACCCACCACCGCGGCCCCGCCACGGGGCTCTGCG
>NW_009216925.1:0-332 GCF_000690835.1 Fulmarus glacialis | reverse complement strand
GAGCGGCTGCACGGCTCCTGCTCAACCCCCTTTGCTTGGGAGAGAGATTAAAATGCTGAGATTGCCTCCCTAAAAGGATCAGGAGAGAGGGTTTAAAGCAATATATTTTCTTGCTGTTTGGTCTCGCTCAATCACTAGCTGAAGCAATGGGAAGAAGGCTTTAAGGCCTTTATTCTATTTCTTGTCGTATGCCACTACCTGTTATTGTTGTGAAATTCTTTTATTTTTTTAAATTACAACTAAACAACCTACAGCGTTTGAAATGCATCTCCCCCCCCACACCCGAAGTTAGGCAAATTTTGCTGACAGCAGGTAGAAAGAACCAGCCTCAG
>NW_009216924.1:0-10068 GCF_000690835.1 Fulmarus glacialis | reverse complement strand
GACTCCCACTCCGTCGTCAGATACAGACCGAATAAACTCTGGCATCCTTTGAAATATATCAATTGTCAACCTGTCTCATATTATTAAGAGAGAAAAATTTTATGTTAAAAAGAACAGAGAGATTTAATTTAACGTTCTTCGAAATTTTTTGTCTTCCCCCAAAAATAGTGTCCTTCAGGAAACGTCTCCACTTCTGAAACACTTTACTTACCTATTGCCCTAAACGTTTGTCTCATTGGCATAACTGATATTGTGAATGCTTGTAAAAACGAGTTCGATTTTATAAAACGGGAAAGTGATATCTTGGTTTTTGTCTGTTAAAATATGAAAGAAAATGTTAAGATATGTTAACGTATTTTTCCTCAGGGTGTTTTGTTAAAAGATTGCTAATGCCTAGACATGTATTTGAAAGACTTTAAAAACAAGAGTAATAGAAATGCAAGTAGTTAACTAATAGGGATCAGCATGTGTGTCCATTACACAGCAGGAGTTGTAAGTAAAATTTCAGAAGATAAACTGTTAAGATTCACCTGAAATGCAGCAAAGAACCAGAAAGAAAGATATCTACAAGTTTCAGTGATATTCTAAACATTAAAAAAAAGACTTAGAAAAGTGCTGCTCTAATCCCTTTCATAATTATAAATATTAGTTGCTCAAAGCTCCTATAAATTCTGTTCAATAACCTTCCAGACAAACACAATGTTTGAGCTAAGGTCCAGTTAGGAATATCATCCCAAACCTCCTTCAGTTTTGATTCTCTATACTGTATTTTGGACTTTTTTACTATCTAATTAGAAATGGTTTTCTAGTTCACAGTCTGTTCCTGCTTTATCTCTTGGCATTTGGTAAGTAAGACACAGTGTTATTTCTGTGACCAAAGCTCTGCCTTTTCATCATAAGTTTACAGAAAAATAATACAGGTTTAGAATATCTCAACTGACAGAGAAAGAAATGCACAGAAATATCATTCAGTCCTTAACTGGAAACATAACTATTTCTTGAAAAGAGAACACACGAGAAAATATATAGGAGTAGAACTATTTTTCTCACCATTCAAACCAGTAGAAAATAGTAGAAAATAGTGTAGTAGCAACTGTAGTTTTATAACCCTGAAAAATACAGGACTGCCCTTATGAGAACAGGTCACAGGCTTTGTGTTAAGCTAACAACAGCTCTATTACGGTATTCAGACATCCCAGAGTTTACATTCTTTCATAAAGAAAAAAAAAATTGCCTATAGCTTTGACAATTTCTACCCAATGATTACCTACATTGTACTGTTACCTGTATGTATTTTATATGCTATACAGATACTAATACATATATTCCACGTATATACATTGCACATATATTTATCTAGATTTCAGCAACTCAACCATAAAAGTATTTTTTTTAACCCAGTTATTTCTCAGCTAATACTGATTCTTCAAGAAAAGTGAATTTAGCTTCAAATAACTTACATTTTTTTGTAGAAAGCTACCTACATTAATTTTTTTGCCTTGTCACTCTAATTAAATGGGAAGCAGTATTGCCATGTCTCAGTAATACTGCTAAACACTGTTTTTTTTCCCCTGTATGTTTTTGCATTTAAATTGCACTTTTTTCTTTTTGAGATTACAGTAAATTATCTTCACTTTTTAGGTAAATTTTCTCAGGTATTTAAACAGTCACAAAAAACTTCCAATTCAAGCATGACTCCTTATTTCATTTACTTTAATGTAGCATTTTTCATTAGTTCCACATTTGAGATCTTAGCAGATCTGTCTCATGAATCAGAAGCAAAATTCCTTCGAATGTATTACCTGTAGCAAATATATATAACTGCAAATTATTAAATATATATATGCAAATTTCTGTAAAGATTAGTGTAAAAAAGAAACATAATTTATAACTTTGGAATAAGAAAAAAAAAATCCATGGACAGTATTATAACTGTGGATAAATTAGAATTTGCCTATTCTGCTTTTCTTTTTTTTTTTTTTTCCCCCTGCCTCTTACTGACAGGAAGCCCTACATCTAGACCAAAAGAAAAAGAATATTGTTACTGCAGCATTCTTGTACACATGGACAACAAAAACACCAAAAGAGACTGTAAAAGCTGTAAGCAAGCAATACTTTCATGACTAATCAATATAATGTATACTTTCTCCCTCAGAGGCTGATCTGAAGTTCTAATCAAGCTAAAGACCACAGTAATTTAAAAACCAACCAACCAACCAAAAAAAAAAAACACAAGAAAACATAACAAAAAATCCCACAAATCCCCACCTTTTACAGACTGCAAGATGGACAGTGGACACAATGCTGAGCAGTTACAAACCATGAAATATAATGAATATATAATGAATAGGGCTGCAATCATACAAAAAAAACATCAAGAATTCAGACCAAAGCACTCTAAGATGTGGAGAAATCTATAGTAGGAAAGCAACTAAAATGCTATGAGTTTCAAAACCAGGCAGAAAATACTATGACAAAACCAATTTACCTCCTTAAGCCTAAATTTAAAAAAGTAGTAAAAATAACATTAATAAAACCAAAATAGTTCTTTACACAAGAGAAGGAATAAGTATCAGGAATCAGTGATGAATTTGTGAAGGGTGTTACTTTAGTAAATGAAAGCATAAGGTTCACAACAAAACAGAATTCTGAATAAATTAGACCATTGCTGTTCCATTAATTGTCTAAGATGAAGTATTTAAGAACTGAGATGCTACACTCAGGAAATCACTTTTTTTTTTTTTTTAAATCTAAAAGAGCACAAACTAGACAGGTATTTTGAGACCTGATGCAAATTAGATGAAGTCAGAGTGGCATAAACTTGGATTTAGACTATTATATTACTATTTAGACTACTATTTGTGTTTGACAGTCAAATGCATCAAGTTCTTGATTTATTATAGATCTTAAAGAATACACAAACAACAATTAAGTAGAAATACTGTCCACACACTGAAAATCATTAACTTACAATTTCTATTTTCTTTCACAAATGCCGGTAAAGCGTGATTGTTTATCTTCCAAGTTTGCTAAATCCATGCACTGTAGGTCTGCAAGATTTTGATATCTAGTCATTAAATTCTCATAAAAAAATCTCAAGCAATAAATGGCAAAAGTCTTGTAACATTTCAGCCACCTCAGACGATGATGTCCAAACCACTTGTGGCAGATAAACTCTTGCACAGACTTTGTGGATGAGATTCTCATTGCATTTCGTGTATACATAGTAAACTACTAAAATAGTTATAACAGCATGCTACAAAGAATAAAACCAATACATTGTTGAAAATAAAGAATAAATATTACCATCAATGATTTAAAATCCCATCCATGATCTAAAAAACTAGAGTTCAAAAGATTTCCCTGAAGGGGTGGGTGAGGGAAACATGTTTAAGCATGATAAATCTCATGAGTACGCATGAGAAAGAAAATTTCTGGAATAGCACGATTATCCCAGGTCCAAATCAGATATGTCAAAGAATTGACTCCTTTTAATGGCAAACGAAGCATTTAGTGTACACAAGCAACTTCATCCTCAAATAGCAACTCTAAATACCATACATACAAACCCCAAACTTATTTGAACATTAAATACAATGCTAAGTATGTAATTACCTTAATGGTAAATGTATACATTTCAGCTTTTATTTTAGAGAAAATACAGAGGACGTACAATCTTTTAAAGCAAACTTCCTAAAAATCATATGATATTAATTTTAAATACTACATTTCCTTTCAGCTGCATACCAGTATTGGGCATACTTTATTCATACATTTTCTTTTCTTATGATGCTGTTCCCTGTCACAAGATTCTCCTACCTTACCCAAAAGTTATAATATTCCTACAGCAGTCACTCTCAAGCTAGTAGTAGTATTCTGCTACTACTAGTCTCTCAAAACACAGACACATACACACAAAAATGTCTGAGCTTGCTGGACCACTATTCCAGTAATCCAACTTAAATCAGTTACAAGTTGAACTATCCTGGGCCATGGATTTAGCAATGAATTGTACTACTCTCACCTTTCCAATGACCTTTCCTACTACCAAATGTTTATTTTGTGCCTTTCTTAGTACATCATATTTGCCAGAAAGAAAAAAGAAAGAACAACTAATAAAAAGCACAACGAAGCAATAATAATAATAAAAAAAAATATCTACAGTAACTTGCTGTTGTACATGAAAGGACAGCAATATTTTTCATCATATAAAAAGGTATGTCAGGTAATTTTCATAGATTTCTCCACCAGAGGTACACTGAAGGAGAAGACAGATATTGTCGAGATAATGAGCTATCATAACTGGGGGAATTTAGCCTGAGAAATGTCATAATAAAGACTCATAGATAGATCAAAGTTGGTAGGGTCTCCTGGAAGTCAGCTAGTCCAAGGCTGCTTAAAGCAGGATTACCTTCCACCTTGGACCAGGCTTCTCAGAGCAATGTCTGGCCCAGTCCTGTCAGTCTCTGGGTAGCTTGTTCCAATCACTAACGCTCTCATGGTGAAGAATCTTCTCCTTATGTCCAGTTAAGGCTTTCCCTGTGACAGCTGGTGACTGTTTCCACTTGCCTTTCATCGTGTGTCTTAAAGGAAAGCGTGGCTCTGTCTTCTCTCTAAATGCCTTTAAATGGAAAGACAGCAACTAGATCCCCAGCCTTCCTCTCTCCAGTCTGAACAAAACCCTGATCCCTTGACCTCTCCTCTTTAAGCATGCACTCCTACCTCTAACCATCTTGGCAGCCCTTCAATGGCTTCTCCAGCATATCCGAATCTCTTTCCTGCACACACAGGCCTAAAAACAGCTCTTGGTGGGTAACAAGTTGAATTAACAGTGCACCCTTGTGGCAAAGATGTTCTGCCACACAATGAACTGTAGTAGCAAGACTGCAGTCAGGAGATGGAAGGATGTGATTATTCCCCCCTGCACTTGTGAGACCACACCTTGAGTACTGGGTGCAGCATTGGGCTCCCCAGTGCAAGGAAAACATTGATATACTGGGGCAGGTACAGTATGGTTAGGTGCCCAGAGTGCATGATGGTTGAGGAAAGAATGAGAACTGTTTTCCCCACACTTAAGAACAGAAGACTGGCAAACACCTTACTGCCCTCTTTAATGGAAAGAGATAGAGAAGACACAGCCAGACTCTTCTCAGAGGTTCACAGAACTAAGACAAGGGACTACAGATATAAAATGCAACACAGAAAATTCTGACTAGGTACAAGGAAAAAAAAATATACCATGACAGTGATCAAATAATGGAAGATTGCAGAATTTCAATCCTTAGAAATATTTGAAACTTGATGGGGCAAGACCTGTAGAGTCTGATCTAACTGGACCTGCTATGAGGAAGAGGTTGGACTAAGGACCTCCCTCCCACCATAAATAAGTCTATGATTTAGCGTGTGATGCAAATTACAGGAAAAGCTAGTACAAACATAAGCTGGCAAAATTTCTCACAGGCCTGAATATACATCAAAGCAAAACTTCAAAACAAAGATCAAGGAATATTAAGTAGTTCAGTGACTGTTTCTTTTCCGATGTTGGGTTAATTATTTCCAAGCCAAATGACTCATTTAAGACTGATATATGTATGTCACGTCACCTATATCAAGCACTGAAAAAGCTCAAGTCTCTTTGTTTGTCTACTTTTAGATATTAATTTGAAAAATTGCATTAAAAAATATACATACATAAAACCAAATACTGAAAACTGATAAATTCAATTTCTTGGAAGGACTGGTTACCTTAGTTACCACACAAGCAGTTTAAAACAGCTTCTGTACTGCAGCAAGTATTTAATTTTTTGTTACTATACTTTCTTTTACTTCTGCAATGCAGCAGAAGAAACAGACCAAAGTACCTTAATGAATCTACAAGTAAAAACATTTGGGTCAGACACTAACACCAGTATCTTTCCACAAACAAAACAAGGGAGATTTGAATTAGACTATGGGATCTAATGTGCAGAAATGCTCAGAGCTTCTATCTGCAACTGAAGCAAAAGGAACCGTGCTTGAACGTACTGAGCTTACATACTGATACCCGTTTGTAAATATTCACTGTTCCAGACGGAATATTTAGCATTAGTGGATACTTCAGACTTAAAATCCCACCACTCATACTTTGTCACTTAGCATGAGAGTAAGGATGAAAATGGGGATATCACCTTCCATGATAATATACAAATAAAATAATTAAGGATTGTGAAGCTTTTGGGTACCATAAAGATTATTGTTATAGAAAAAAGGTAGGGCAAAATAAGAATTCTGTCTTTAGATCATGACAATACTTACTAATGAATGAGGAATGGGGTCATGCACAGAGTGATGAAAAGAACAAAAAAAAAAATAATTAGCGCTTACTCTTTGAACTTTGTCCATCATATAAAATGAATGAGAAGAAGTTTCCATGGAAACACTACGTACATATAGAATTATAGATTATACATAAATATAAGGGGATGAGATGTGATATAAGGTAATACAGTTAGTCTTATTTCTGACATTTCCTAACTCTGAAATCCTTAATTATATTATTTTGTTATCAGGGTGGTTAAGAAGGTTCTATTCTACTATTTTATTTCACTAATACCATTTATCTAGCAAAATACCTTCCATAACATGACACTTCAGCAATAGCTACTTTGCTTAAGTTTTAGCACTGATTCTATACTACCTGGGACCTGTTTTTATTGTGAGAATGCCAAAATAATTAAGATGCAGACAATGGGCAAGAATGTACACTAATATTACCTCTCGTTTTCTTACAATTGCTGATTAATATTATGCTACTGTTTTTAAATCTTTTTCACAGTTTGAAGTAACACTAATTAAAAACTGGCACATGCTTTATTCACAAATATTCACTCAGAAAAAATGCTTTGAAATCTCACAGACGAAAATTCAGTATTTCTCTGCAATATCTTCTACAATCCTGCAAGCAGTAGACTGTCTCCTTTACTGTTTCCTATATTGTTTTCTTGTAAATTAAATTATTTTAGGAATAATCTAGAGGGGGCTTAATCAAGCATTTAAAATATGATTTAAATGCTGATGTCTTTAAAACACAATTTTATTTTTTAACTGAACTGGTTGTTAAAACTTTTAGATTAACCAAGATATTTGTATTTTCTGTAAAATTACTTTAGAGTCAAAGGAAATTATTTCTATAAACTAATTCTATAATCTCATTCTAATTCTAAACTGATGTCTATAAACTATTTCTATAAACTAATAACTATAACCTGCATTAGAATACAAACTGTTCATATAATAACATATTTCCTTCAATAATGCTTTAAGGAATGATGCTCCTAAAATATAGATTTATGACAGACAGTTATAACTTAAAATAAACTCTTTATTATGGACAACTTCATTAATGAAAATAATATAATTCTTGTAAAACATTTTGCAGGCCTGGCATATATTTTTTTTTCTAAACTTTTAGAAACAAAGGACCGTGTCTGAGCAAAACAAGGCTGTGAGCCTCAAAAGCATCTCTACAGTAGACATAGAAAAGTAATGAACTATCTTACAGGAAATATCTGCCAAAATAGGTAAGATGTAGAAAAGGAAACAAAGAATTATCATTTTAATCTAATCAGCAGAAATACTGAAATAGCACAACCATAATTATGGTGCTAGTGAATAGTACTAAAAAAGACCAGAATTAAGGTTATTTGACTGTCTTAACAATGCCTTCATCTAAATATATTCAAATGTCACATTTAATCATAACATTTAATTTTCTTTAATCAGGAACATCTTAGCTTAACATCTCTCTAACACCTCTTTATCCTACATTACTAATACCATATCAACCCATCTTTCATTTTCATACAGTTAACATTTTGAATATACACAAAAACACGAATATTTACTCACAAATGTAAGCTTCAGATTAACACTACAATTACCAAAAAACAAAAGGTTATTTTATGTAATCCCAATTATTTTCTGAGTTTTCCTTTTCAAAAGAGCAAAAAGGATGTGAAATTTTTTAATGTGAAACTGTACTTCTACCACCTAAATCTTGGTTCCAAAACCCTGGGGTCAGGGGTGCAGGGAGAAAGGGGAAATACGGTGGAGAGAGAAGAGGAATATAGACCTTTACAGAAAAATAAATGGCTTAAACTTGTACTTGTAGTTGCAAACCTGAAACAAAGGGTAGTCAAACCCAGTAAATTTTGAGAATCACCATTGTAGATTTCGAAGCTGAAAATTCTCTTGCAGTTCATACAATATCATGTGCAAAATAAATACAGTTTAAAATATCTGTTTATTCAACAAAGTATTAAATAATATCCAAAGTGCCATGAGGGGCTGGCTAGAAAATACTGCCTCTGTATTGATATTTCAGAGGTTGTGAAGCATGAAACAAAAGTTCATGCATGATAACTAGCTATGTGTACACTGATATAATAAACTATCTGAATTCTAATACATGATCCTAATGTGGGAATATTAGACAGGGACTATACAGGTAAAACATTTATCCAAAGAGTACATTTAGAAGTTATAAACTCACAGCAATTTTTAGAGAATTACATTTAGTTCACTTACAATCATCTAAAATAATTAATTCTAGAATTTGCACAGCTGTTCCAAACAATCATTTTTGTTTCCAATATTAAGGTTCCAAAATGATAGCCTTTTTGCTCAGAGATGAGCAGGGAACAAAAATTACATTTCACAGGCAAGGTACAGATTTTAGAATTTAGCCTTATTCAAATTTTTAGACATCCTCTCCTCGGAGGTGTGCTTTCTTTCAAAAGATCTAAATCCTTTAGTAAGTTGACTAAATTCTTCCTAAAAGATCATTTCTTTTGCCAAAAGTACACAGAACTCTATAAACCCAAGACAATTGTGGTTTTAGTTCATTTATTAACCACTGAATGAAATCTATGATTTCAGGTACCTTAACAATATTTTCTGTTATTTACATAAATCTTGCAGAATAATATTTAGCATGCTTTCTCTGAAGAAAGGGGCTATCACAGAGCTTCAAAATTAAAAGAAAATCGTGTCAAAAAATAATGAACTAGCTGGATTCCAATTCCTGCGCACGATAAAGCAGGTGTGATTTGCTATTCATGACAACTTATTTTTAGATCAAATACAAAATCCTTAAAATAGATTCTACTTGTAAACAAATAAAAAATGTACAGCATGTTGTTACACTTCTTATTTATGAACGTAAAAAAACCACCTTTAAGTATTCTATCCACTGAAGCATAACAACATTTCTTAAATTCATTCATGAAACAGGTTCCATTTTTTACTTATATAGTGGGAAGATACAGTTATAATTTCTGAGTATATCAATTCAGGAAAAATGGACACAAAATGACCACAGGATTTTTAAAATGTTTTTAAAAAACAACTTTTGATTAATTTTTAAGATTTCCTGGCCAAGAAAGCATTTACTAAATAATTTTTTCAAGTCAGCCAAACAGAACTGTAATGAGGTAGTTGAGGAAGATAAATCTCTGCAGTCTGTTACTGTACTGCTTTTATCTTTCAAAATTAGTTTGTAAACCAAACATGTTGAAAAAAATAAGGTATAGATTTATTTATTTTTCAGCACTCCTCAGATCTTCTGACTCCACGTTCATACAAATGACTTTCAGGGCAATGCTGAAATAATTCAGTGGTACTTCTGGAGAATACGCTTTAGGATTGCAACAAGCTCATATAGATATGAGCAAACAACAATTTCTGTGACATTTATTATCTAAAAAGAAATACTTACACAGTGAAACTTGTTGCTGCCAGCTGAACATATTAATACACAACATGTTCAGGTAATTTTGAACTGGTCTTCTACTTAAACCTGGCTGGGTTGTTTGGTTTTTTGTTTGTTTGCTTGTTTTTTAAAGCCCTTCAAAGAGTGTGTCCAATAACAAAAAGTTCTTGACTTTCAAGAAAGAATGACAGGCTGCTTCAAATTTTTAGGCAAACAGTAGTGATCATCCATTAAAAGAATGTGTGATTACTAGTATTCTTGGTTGTGAAAACAAGTGCTTTGGCCATTGTGGTAGTTTAACCCGGCAGGCAGCCAAACAC
>NW_009216923.1:12053-12410 GCF_000690835.1 Fulmarus glacialis | reverse complement strand
TGCGCCCAGCCCTCCGCTGGTGGGGCTCCCCTGCGCCCCGGGAGCCTGCAACACCGTTTCTCCCTTGGCTTCCTCTGGAATATTGCCTGAACCAGGCCTCTCCTCCAGCTTTGGAAATGGTGCTTTGCTGTCCAATTTCTGCGTGTCCTCAGGGTGGGGAGCTGCAGTCGCCTGTGTTCACTTCTCCTGTGCCTCCGCCGGGGAGCACAGCTGGCAATGCACAAGCTTTGTATGGGTTTCCAAACACCTTTCTGGCAGAGTTAAAAGGTAAGCACAAGACACTATGGAGTGACTAGGGGGAAAAAAAACCCTTTCTAAGCACAGCACTGTTCCTCTAACTCGCCAGTGTCCTGGGAC
>NW_009216923.1:0-11864 GCF_000690835.1 Fulmarus glacialis | reverse complement strand
CGCCTGCCCTGCTGCCACACTGCAGTCATCGTTGTTGCTCTGCCTAACCTAGAGGTGGTGGTCGCAGGTGCCAGACCAGTGAGCAGAGTGAGCAGGCTACCGAGTGACAAACTTCTTTAATGCCCCATTTCTCTCTAGACGAGTCAGTCTGAGGTGAGAGCATCTGCTCCAGGGACAGTTGCTTGGCCAACCCTCCTCCTCAACCCCCAACCGCCAGCACACCGAATGGCCGTGGGCAGCATCTACCGCGGTGAAAGCAAAGTGGGTCTGCCACTGTCTCCTGCCTCTGCAGCAGCAGAGGCTGCAGCTCAGGGATGGCACTCAGCGCCAAAATCCAACAGGTCGAGGGTTGGCACCTGACCCCGTGCTGCAGGTTGCCAAGTTGCTCTCTCCTTACAGCAGAAAGTCTTACAGTCTTTTTGCAGGTCTCCTGTAGGGGAGGGTTTTTGTCTCCTTCACAGCTGGTGTATTTATAGGTGTTGAATAACCTGAGATATAGTATTTTGCCAATACGGATTAAATCTTGGATCACCTAGGTGTCAACATAGAAAAATTTTTGCTTTTCGTTGTCCTTCAGAAAGGACCATGAAAAAGCATGACAGGTCATAGTTTGGTTATTAAAGATACCAGGTACAGGGAAAATGAACCATGTGAAAGGTGTTGGATAAAAAAAAAAAAGAAGACTTGTAAAGAGCTTAATATAAATATTATAATGACATAATAAAAAATAAAAATCATATAGAAGTAGCTCAGTAGCATAATTCCTACATATAATTATTCCATGATAGCAAAATAAAATAATGCCGTATAGAAAAGATATGGGAGACTCCACAGGGAGTAGGAACAGAGACTGTGGAAGTATTTAGATGACTTTTCAGAGGAAATTGCAAGAGAAACTGTTGAGAGAGTAAACTCATTTTGTGAAATTATAATCCAATACACCATCTGGGAACGTGCACAGTTCCAGCTGAGCAAGAAGTCTTAGTGGTTTAGTGTGATAAATACTAACTCATTGTAAAATCCCATTTTCCTGATGCTGTTAATTTATTTCTTCTGTGGCAGGGAAAAAAATAGACATAAATGTACGTAGCTTTATTTCTGAAAAAGAGAGTAGTAAGGGTAGAGAATAAATGAAAATATTTTCAGTACCTTAAATTGCTGAAAATTCACCATTTGTTAGGAACACTAATTAGTGTCTTAACTACATTACACTACATGAACTACAAAATGCATATTTTCATTTATATATTTTGACTGAAGTTGATGAAATTTGCTCTGCTATAGGATGCCTATAAAATACCCTTTGCAAAATTTGTTATTTTCAATATATTTATAGTCCAGCATGTATCAGAGGCCCTGGATCAAGTCCTTAAAAACAAATAGATTAGGTTTAAATTAACATTAAGTGAGAAATAAGGTGTTTTGCAGATCCTGGCTTTCGGATGCATTTCAACCCCAAGTTAATTACCTTTGCCAAGGCAATTCCTTTTTCTCATGGGTTAACAAAATGGGAAAACTTCTGACTTGTTGGATAAAAAAAACTTTAGCAACCAAATGTGAGTATGTTAGCGTGCACTAATCGTTATGCAGTATACAATTTATTTTTCATTAGTACACTGGGCACATAAGGTCAAATCGTATTGTCTATAATAAAGCAAAACACTTATTGACGGTTACAGGCACTTTGCTTGTGGAGCCTCCAAAGAGTTTGTTGTTGATCTATATATTAGTGTCTTTTTAAACTTGGTTTGTTAGAATAGCAAATGATTTTTGGGAAGAACAGCTGCTGGCTTGTCCCCCTGTGCATACCTGAAGCCGTCGCAAAGCTTTTTGTGTGGCTTGGTCTGTCCCTGCCGAGATGTACCGGGGACTGGGTGCTCCTGCTGCCTTCCCGTGCTGCCCCCATTGTCCCCCCTCCGTGGGGCCGCGAGCACCCACGCAACACGGGGTGGTCATGGGGGGCCATTGCAATCATCTTCCCTGTAAAAAGAAATCTGTAAAAAGGCCCAAATCTCTTTTAGTGGATTCTTTTACTCATCAGTGTTATTTAAGCAAAACACTAAACAAAATGGATACCCTCTCAGTTCTGCCGGCTTTTCCTGTTCCTGTGCCCGTCGGGGTCTGTCCTCACCCATTCCCTCTGCATTTGTCACACCCCGCTGAGCAATCCCCAGGGCTGTGACCTCTGGTGCCCTTCCTGAGAAAGACTAGAGGGTTGCCTGATCCTTGGCTTCCGAGCTCACGAAGGGATAGGCGGCTCCCCATTGCTGTTTGGGAGAGCAGAGAAGGGAGATGGGGGTGCTTACTGTGGCCCATCTCATGCAGGCGATCATGTGAAATACAGAGCAAGATGCAAAATGGCAGGCTGACTGTCATAAAGTTGTCAAGCGTATGAACGTGGCAAGTTAGGATTGCGGTTGAGGGGTTTTTACTGAGCAGCTCTAAAGCACGCTGTGTTATGTCTGTGTGTGAATACACTTTTTTATTTCCTGGGCCAAATTCTCAGTTGGTACCAACACGCAGTGGTTTCCAGGGGCTGCACTGAATCATGCTGTAGTAGAATCAGGTTTCTTGGTATATGGAGAAGAGGAGTAAGAAAAAAACCTTGAGGTTCTGAAAGAATCGTGTAGACAATTAGGTTTGAATGTCTGAAATATGGAGTTTCTGTTTTGTTTGATCTTGGCTTTCCTTCCAGTGCAACAGGTCCTACTTATCTTTGAAGTTGGTTTTGGTGGAAAACTCTAGCTTATTTTGAATTTTTTTTTTTTTAAGTGCAAAACATTGATAAAAATGTAAAATAACAAAATTATACGTGTTCTTCTCTTTTTAATACTTTGCTTCACTCTTTGGTAGTTTTATATTGGTCAAATGAGATTAGTGATAAATTTGGCTCATCATTCATTTTTTCATATTTCCTCCTGGACTGCTTAAGAGCCTTGATTGTGGACAAAGACTGCAAGGTGCTAGATAATGCACAAATTAAAAAAAAAACAAGTTAATAAAAAAAAAAAAATCTGTTTCTTGCAGTCAAGCAGTTCAGTCCCATGTCTCACTTGCATCAAACAAGCTCTTAGGATATTAATATTGCTAATAACAGTTTTTTAATTGCCTGCTAATATTTGGAGATGTATAAATGCCAGGAGAGCTGCAGGTGAGGAAGAATAAATAATATGCCATATCAGAAAATATTTAATTACAGTACAAAATTGAGATAGCAAGCCTTTTTTTCTGTGTGCAGGGAGGAGTGGAATTGGTAGCAGCAGCTATAATTCATGATAGGTCAAGTCATATATGAAGAAAAAGCTTTCATTTGTAAACATTGTCAAGCCCAGGGGGAAGCAATTACTGATGAGAAACAACTTACTTTCATGTCAATCTCATCACGAATTGTTTTTTGTTTTTAAAAAAGGGCTGTTCTTTTTTCCTGTTTTCCCCAGAAACCAACAAAAGTGACATGCAATATAATGTAGATTGAAGAGGAAATTCAACTGTCAGCTGCATGAACAAATTAGTACTCATTAAACAGACTTAGGTCTCTGAACGTATTTCTTGCAAAGGGAAAGGCTAGATTTTGTTTCTGAGCGCAGCTCTGAGTCAGTACAGCTACTAAGTGTTACTAGACCGTTCAAAGCCTTCGGAAGTCGTGTTGCCACCGAGGCACTCTCTGAGGTATGACTTTGTCCTGTTTTCTCTTGCTATGCACGTGTGTAGTAGTTTGCTCGTGGCCTATGCCAGTCTTACATATGATCTCTCTCCAACCATCTCAGCTGTGACGGCTGACTATTTTGGAGGAGTAAAACCCAGCATCTCTCTGTCCTCACCCATCTGCTCACAGGGTGAAGCCTCAGCACCTGAGGGACTTACTCCAAGTTGCAGTCCTGCCTCAGGGGAGGAGACAGAGTCTGGCAGAGCTGGCTACAGAGACAAGAAAATATTTGCTAACTTTTTTGGGGGATGAATAACTTGCAGAATTCTGTTTCAGCTGGCTTGCATGCTGAGGAAGTGCTTCTGCTAGTCTTTTACGTTAGATCAAAGAACAAAAAGCATCTTTTCAAGATACTAGTGCTACCTTGTGTCTTTGCTATAATTAATTTGTTATTAGTTTTTATCTCAGTAGAAGATTCTCCACCAGTTCTGAGCTTTTATGGCTCTCATGTTTATGCATATGTTTTTTTAAAAGAACTACATAAATAAGATAAATTTAGCTGCTGTGGGGCTGTTCTGTGCAAAATTTTCTTCAGCATTTTGAAAAACATGCTAGAAGGCATTAGCTCCAACTCATTCTCATTCACAGGAAAGACCTGTTTCAATTTGAACAGCTGGTAGACGAAGGTGTGGATCCGATAGGCAAAATTCACAGGATCTCATTACTAGGAACGTGAAGAAATGGCCAAACCATTTAGTGTGCAACCACTTGTTTAAAATCACTTTGTTACCTTGCGACTTCAAGAGGCATGCTAGTTAAAAAATAATAAAATAAAAACCAGTAGTTCCAAGGTAAATCACAAACCAGTATTTCAGAGGAAGTGGAGAGGAACTGTAGTAAGGAGTGAAATTTATGGCATGTGGCCCATAATTTGTGGGAATTTATAGGTCATATGGAAGAAGAGCCAACACAGCATTTGTAAAGAGAAGTCATGCTTCGGGAATCAGTGGAATTCCCTGATGGTCTCAGCAAGTGTATGGACAAGGGAAGTCTCTCATTAAAGGATCTCAAATAAGTTAAATTCCCATGAAGTAAGAGAACAATCCATTCGTTGAAAGAGAAAAAAGAAAAGGTGGATTAGTCAGTTCGGCTGAAGGAGAGAGGGCATCAGTGAAGTCCCAATATGGGTGCATGCAGCACAACATACTCATACATGATACAGGAAAGGGCTTGCATGCTGTGGTGATTAACGGTGGATCAAATTCAGTGTAGAGAAATCTTAAATGATGTACAAGAGAGGGGGGGAAAAATCAAAACCTCAAAATGAGAAGTAGAAATTATTGGAAAAGAAATGGAAAACAGAGCAGGGAACATCAGTGCCAGTTTGTAGGTCAGTGGTGCTCTCACATTTGGACAAATTCTTCCCTCTCCATTCATTAAGGTGTGGTAGATCTGAATTAGGTACCTGGAAGAAGGATTGAAATTATGGAGCAGTTTCCATTCTAAATAATCGCCAGTTTAGGACTCTCCAGGCTGGAAAAGTCAACTGTGAAAAAATGTATTTTCAAGCTGAATTTTGTCAGCAGTTACCACAGATACTTTTCCTGGATTGAAAATATAGTAATTTAATGTGCCTCTTTAAACAAACAAGCCCCCAGCTCTAAAGAATTTAGATATGATTTCAAAGTAAATTTTAAAGAGAATTGTGCAAGTACCAAACAATCTTGCGTCAGACTTCTGTGCTCTGTAGTTCTTAATTATGGCCATGTCTGTTAGCTGTTACATATGCCCCAGCTCTTCTGCTGAGGGAGCTGCACAAATATAGTGCTTAATTTAAGAGGATGAAAACTGGTATAAACGTAGACAGTGCTAAACTGCATGGCTCAAGCCTCCAGTAGTTTCTGGAAGAACCAAAAGTCCATCTTGCATCCTACAGTGTTGCTGGTTTTGTATGAATTCCCAACTTGGGATAAAATGCTGTTTACATTAAAGTTCACCCTTTAAGCAGAGACAGGCACAGCAGAAAAATCCAGGAGCTGCTTTTGCTAGAGTCGCATTTGATCTTGGACTGCACGGAGCACAGGGCACTGACATGGGGAGAGAAGGGGAGGTGTGGAGGGTTCTGCTAAGCAAAGCCCTTCAACTTCCTCACATTTTTATAGTTATGGACAAAACAAACAGCTATCTCCCATAATGGTCCAGGCAGACCCGGAAATAACAAAATGCGTAAGCTTTTGTTTAAGTACAAGTATATTCTTCTATCTATTACTTCTTCATGCTTCATTTTGTTGTTCCGTCACCATTTGTTTAACATCTTGCTCCACTAGCTGCTATCCCGTGAAATGCCTGAGTCTAGCAGATTTCCATTTTCCCTTTAAGAATTAATATATGGAAGGTTGGGGGAGGGGACGGTGGATGGAGGAACTTAAAAAATTGCGCACCATATAAATACACATGGACAGTATGTGTGGTGTGGAAGATGGAGAGCTAAGGGCAGCTGCATCAAATGGAGGAAATGCTGTTTTGGGGGCTGGCTGTAGACCAGGTGTTTTCAGGCTCAGATGCAGACCTGGTAAAAGTATGTCAGGATGTAGTGGAAGGAAGGAAGTATATAGGCACATCTGGGTTTTACCAACCTGTTTGGTCCTTCCTACTACCAAAGATAGTTGTTTTTGTGATGAGAAGAGTATGGGACCTTTAATGTTCACCAATAAGTTCCAGCCTTTTTGGTTTGGGATCTTCAGTAAAAGCCTTTTAAATCAAAATTCTGCTCCTGTTTCAATATGGTTGGAAATGGATCTTGCTAAAACCTAATGAATAGGCTCTACCAGCTTTCTTTACTCCATGTTTGATTGATTTGTTCCCTCGCTTGCATAGCCTGTTTAGTATCTCAGATACTAATTTCTTTTGTGTGTGTTGACATGCACTCTGCAGCATGTCTTCTGGTATTCAGCTGTTACACATATGATAAATGAACGTTGTAATGTCAGGCATACTGAAAATCATTGCTGTTAATATGCAAACAAATAACAGACCTGTAACCTCTCTAAAGGGAAAACATCTCAGTAACTACAGGAATCGAAACCTTCACAATTTGGTGTTACCTTGTGAAATTTGCATTCAGAATGATAATTCAGGCTAATGGCTTCAGGCTCCCGTGGGGCAGCTGAAATAGATTCTGAAATGGCAGAAGAAAAGGGTATAGTAAATAAACGCAATGAGCTGTCAAAGAATATTTTTACATCAAAGAAGTCTCTGAACCTTTTTGTGCTTTGTATTGTGATCTTTTCTGGCTGCTCTGTTTTTTGACTGAAACGGATCACGAAATGAAACACATTAGCTACAAAATAATAATAAAACATTTATATAACCACTAAAACATAAGGTGTTAGAATATTGTAGAGAGATTTCTATTAATTTACAGTAGATCAGTGAGGGTAAAACACCCTTTGATGGCAGTTGCTAGGCAACCGTTCTCCGAGCAGATGTAGGTACCATTCCTGTTTGTTTAACACCAGCCGTACTGGAGTCTGTCAACAAAATATGCTACAGCAGCAGCAGGGAATAGCAAAGAAGAACAATTTTAGCATCGCGGTGCTGAAGTGTCTTTCTCTTGCATCCTTCAGGCATGAATAATACAAATGAGGTTGCATGGAGAAAGCTTGACATGTTGGAGAAAATAAGCTTGTATTACTATGTTTTCACCTGTTGATCACAAAGTGTTTTGTAAAGGAAAATTTCATTATTCCCGTTCTGCAGATGTGGAAATGGGGCATAGAAAGGTTAGACTTTCCTATGAAAAGCTGCTGTAGCTGCTCCTTAGGCGGCGACAGGGCTGAAAGCAGAGCCC
The DNA here is from genome assembly GCF_000690835.1 of Fulmarus glacialis. Lineage (NCBI taxonomy): Eukaryota > Metazoa > Chordata > Aves > Procellariiformes > Procellariidae > Fulmarus > Fulmarus glacialis. The sequence goes on along the minus strand of NW_009216923.1, from coordinate 4,368 downwards.
AGGTCTTCTCAGTCCCATTCTCAGTGGGCTGTGTAGCATTTGCAAGACTTAGCTGGTTGGACTAAAGTACTCTGAGAACCAATATGTAGGATGATTTTGTGGTATTTCTTTTACAGGAAACATCATTCCTCTTCAAAGGATTGTATCAGTGCTTAGAAAGAAAATAACCAGAGTGTTTAGAGAAATGTGATCTATGCTTCTGTATAAACACTGGTGTAACATATGTTTTTGTCATTTATATTAACTCCCAGAATGTGCTTACTTATGTTATTTACTTTTACAATTAAAAATTAAGTATATTTTATTTCAGGCAAAGAGTGAGAGAGCAATCTGGATAAGTCAATTGAAAATTCATGTTCAGGGTGTTAAAGTGTGGTGATTTCCTTCCAGAAGACCTCAGACTTAGAAGGCCAAATGTATGCAAAAGCACTTGTTTCAGAAGATCTTTGCCATTGAGAGTGGTGAAAATAACACTGTTTTGCTACTCTGTGGTGTGCCATATGTTGTGATGGGGATGTGAATGAGGCAAAGAGATGAAAGATGAAAGGGGTTCATCATCCCACCCAATTTTTAAACTACAAATAATTAACTCTATAATTTAGAGAATACGAGGTTAAATCACTGGAGTTGATACTGAGTACAAGGTAATGAGATCTGTGATAGTCTTCAGTTTGTCTTTTTTTGTTTCACAGGTTGTGAGCAGGCTTTTTTTTTTAACCTCTGGATGTAGGAGGGAGGATCTGCCCTTTCCTTTGGGGAAAGGGAAAATTTGCTGTTCTCCCCACAGCTTGAAAGAAATAAAGATCTCTTCAGAAGAAATGAATCTGGATCTGCTGGTTTGGGCTTATGGTCTGTACCACAGCGTGTATGCAGCTGTGGCTTCTAGTAGGAAAGCTGGGGTATCCCAGGAATGACACAGCCAGGGCATCCTTAGTTACTCTGAGAAGTGCCTACTTCCACAGCCAAGGAGGGAACAGGAGGACTGAGTGCTGGGGGAGAACTGGAGACAGGAGGAATCCCCAGATAGTTTTAGCCACAGATATTCTGGTTTTATTTTCCTAATTAATCAGCGTATGGCAAACTTTCTTCCCAACTTTGCTCTCATTTGAGTAATTCCATGTAATATAATGTAATATAATGTAATATAGCTGAGGGTCCTTGGGGTGATTGATGTTCTCAGTACCACATAGACAAGCTTTACAATGAGAGCTCTAGGGCTGTGGACAGCCCCATAAATAGGTCTGAGCTGCTGCATTGGTGAAAGTAGTGGGAAGTTTTCAGGACTGAAGTCCAGCAGATAAAGAAAACACACATGCCCAGATTTATTATTAGACTTTCATTATGTTTATTACAATGCTAGCATTTGCAGTTTTTAAAAAAAGTTAATAATGTAAGCTCTAAACAAAATGGCTTTGCCTGGGAACTCAGATATTTTTAAAGTGGAAATTTTGTCTGGTGATAGGCATTTTTAAAGCTTATACAGCTATACAGCTCCAGAGGAATGGATTTGACCTCTTAAATAAGTTTACACAATAATACCATCTATATACTCAGAAGAGAAATTCGTGTGCTAAGAAGGAATGAGGTTTCAGTACAGCTGCAGCTTTGCAAACAGAAAATGTATTTTTCCAAGGACCCACATAAGGGCCAATGCACTCTGATTATTAATTTGCCCATCAAGTCATTATTATGCTTTCATCAGAACTAATGGTGCAGATGTTTTATAAACATAAATATGCAAATATTTATGAAGCAGGCCTTGCAATGTATTTCTGTTAATAACAATCCTGATCTCATTGTTTGTCCCTTACAAGAGTTCTTTTAGTTTCTGTTGTGTAGCATAATATCTGTCTTTTCTTTGTTTCCAGTTAATCAGTTCATCAGGTGGGGTTTAAGTGTTGTACTAATCAAGAACAATGTTCTCTATAATGAAGATTACTTATATTTTGTATGTTGTACATTTCTTTCTTTTTCCTCCCCAGAAGAAAGGTAGGAAAGAGCCTCTGAGGTAGGACAGAGAAATTACTGTGTATTTAAAAAAAAAAATAAAAATACACATTTATATTTATGAACTATCTTTCCTTTAAATTGGCATTGAATATATTTCAGTCATGAAGCTTAAGGGAGTAACTCCACTATGTCTAAGAGGACATTTCAGAGCTCAATTTCTGTCATCCCAACTATTAAAACTTCATGAAATGAACGGGCGTAGTGCCCTTAAGAAAACCAGCAGCTCTGAAGCATGCTTTAATGTAGCGTTGGTATGACGTAAAAGAAATGTTCATACCAGTTGCTTGGTATGAATGGCAATAGCTTCCTTTTCAGTTTCATGGAGCAGTGCAATACTTGGTGTCAAGGTGTATAGTCTCCCTTCCTTCATACATGTACTTTACAGTGATTATAATGAGTATTACACGTCTGGATTATGGTCAGGATATTTTGAAAGGACATTCAATAATTTCTAAGGTGAATTCTTATTTAGTGTTTCAAGTGTGTTGTAAGGTACAGATTACTTCAACCATGAGAAAAAGAAAGGAATTCTGCAGAAATTGGCTGTTTTCAGTACCTTATTTCAGTTGAGAATCAGATAATATATTAAAAAGACAAAAGCTAATCTTTCCCAGTCCGTAAAAGTCATTACCATTTGACAGCTGTTGGAGGACTTGCGTGAAATATGTTAGAGGTCTCAGTTCAGCTTCTAGAGCATAGATGTCTTTAAAGCACCACAAACACCACAGAAATAATGGTGTTGTAGCTCTTTTCTTGTGTTTGGAGCAGAAGATCTACTTGTTATGGATATGGAGAGGGAAGTTGAATAATTTTACTAAACCAGGCATGTCTTTTGTCCAATAAGCAGTACATGATATTCTGGGATTTGAAGGAGAAGTGAAAAAGTGACGAGGCAGCAATTGCAATCATCCAGTTCAAAACAGAGCACAGGGAGTGGGGACTGTGGTTTAGGAATAATAATAGAAGAAGGTGATACTTAAGTTTTGGACATTAGCTGCTGTGCTAATGTACTATTTCATGTGAGAGGAGTAGGTGCATATATTTCTATCCCTGAAATTACTCATTTTTTGCTTGGCTGAATGAACATTGTTGAAATCATAACTTTTATCACTGTTAGCTTTGTTCTTGTTTTGTTTCATTAGCCTTATTCTTAATGCAAAATATTCTCATCAGTCTGTGATATTTTATGTTGAAAAAAATCTGTAGTCATCTCCAGATTGCTTTTATTCAGTTCCCCATCCATTAAGAAAAGCTGTTTTGGTAACATTCTGGTTTTTCACTAGTTGCTGTGATTTTCGTATGTTTTAAGTTTAGGAATACCGGCCAGATCCTTGCCCATAAATTCATTATCATTGCACTAGTGGGAAACAAGACAGACCTAAAGTTGCCTCCAACTACAAGTAAAATTTTCTCAGATTTTGGTGTGTGCGTGCCAAAACTGATAAGGGATAGGAGTAATGCATTCAGCTAGAGCTGGGTGTCAGTCCTCAGCAGCGTGAGCCATCCTTATGTTGCTCAAGGTCCTGAACAATAAATACTGTATTCTGCATTCAGAGTGCCTTAAGACAAAGGACATGGCAACATGGTTTTAGAAGTATCTGTGTCTCTCCTAAAAGCTGTACTAAACGCCTTGTCATCTTTGTTTTCTTGGATCCTGAATTTGTGACTATAAAGCACCTCCTATATAACTTCCTTCTGGTTTTAACTTTTCACTGATTCTGATGCATGGTCCTCCCTTTTGTTGTTCTCATCTGAATCTGTGTGTGAAAACACGCTAGGCAGATGCTACAGCACACCTGCTTGTTTCTGCTTCCTATTCAAGGCAAAAACAATCACCTGACTTTCTAGTCATGTGTTTCAACTTGCTATTTATTTTCAGTACCAGCCAATTTGTGTGCCTGCCCTTGCTGTTCAATGGGGATTCCTTCTCCTGGAGCTGTGACTCATTTTCTTTTCATTGTGCTGCAATTTCAGCTGCTTCTGAAAAACACACAGTAATACATGGATTTCATACACATCTTACTGAAAACAGAGGGGGACAGGAATACATTCATGCAGGACAAGGATGAAAAATCAAAGGGTCCACGATACAGGCAAAAGGCAAATGCTTGTTTATTTGGATATAACATGCACAATTGGTGTAGCTGACCCTTTTCAAAAGATAGAAGGGAAATACAATTAAAGTGTGTTTATAATAGAAGTGAACACAGTTAAAAAAATCTTTTTTGGGAAAAAAGTACTCTTAGTTGACCTAAGGCCTGGTCAGATAATCTTCCTTGCAGTGACAGACCTGCGTGAGGGGCTGCTATTCCCATGCTAAGCAGGCATGAGCTGGCAGCTCACGGCTTAGACAGGTGC
>NW_009216922.1:0-9977 GCF_000690835.1 Fulmarus glacialis | reverse complement strand
TAAACCCGTATTAACTACTTTAATTTCTCTGATAATATTCGTCTCCTTGTTAATTTATCTTTTCAGGAAGCTATATTGGAGTCACTTAGCAGTACCTATAAAAAAGCATAGAAAAGCAAAATAGGGATTTTTAATGAGTAGCTGGGTTTCTGTAGTTACTATTTAGGTTTATCACTAAAATACTATACAAGCACCACTGGGCTATATTCAAGTTTTCTATAAACAAGAGGGGCCTGTATCTACGTTAATAGAGGACAAAAGAATAAAATAAAGAAATGCCTTCAACATTTCAAAACGTAGAAGTTATGTTTTCTGGCTGGCAGGGAGTTTATGAAGTAAGAGACCACAGTTTTTTTCTTTCCTTGCATGCTTATAAGTTTGTGCCAATATTTAAGGGTTTTTTTGGGGGGAGGGGAAGGGAATATATGTATAATGCAAATTTTAGGACTATTATACCACGCGTAAGAGAACAGTAAAATCTCACTTAAACACACGGGGGCACCAGTAGCTCAGCTCGGGCAGTTTATAGCAGTTAACTTCATAATGGGAAATGTGAAGTCCCATTTTCGTTTTGCAAATATCATCTTCCTACGTTTTCATTGCCTCCTGTAAGATTCAATACAATAGAAGGCCTCTTGGGTGGTTTGTTTGTTTGTGTTTGATTTGGGGTTTTTTGTTTTTATTTCTTAAAAACACTTCAAACGAGATGATGGTTGATAAAGGTGTTGGCATGACAACCCAGAGAGTCTGAAGTTTTCAATCTGCAAAAGAGGCGTAATGCTGTCAACCTCAGTGACAGCATTAAATGGTGTCTCTTAAATCCTGATCGTTTCTAGGAATAAGAAAATATGGCGCCTCTTTGGGAGGCTTTTGACTCTCCTGCAGAGACTGCTTATAGCTACTGAGAAAAGGTTGGGGTTTATTCGATTATTTTGAAAGGAAATAAATACCTGTTTATTGTTTTAGAAAAAGGTAGTTACCATTTGCCTAATTGAGATATAAAACTCAAAAGAGTCTGGAACATTATGCTAATATTTCTGCTAACAACTGCTAGTTAATGACTTGTCAGCACAGACTCTGTACAAATAGCACTTTGCATGAAATCTATACTGTCTGTGAAATTATGCAGATTACTCATGCATGTTAATAATGTCTGTTTCGTTTACATTTTCCTAATAAGAAAACTAAGGCAGACAGTGCTGGATTAGCTTGCTGTCTGGCCTGTAACATACCTGCAAGACCGCTACTTGTTTCCTACAAGGACTTGTTTCCTACAATTCCTAAAATCTTCTTACTAGAAAGTTGGCAAAACTTTTGCTTATGAATGCACTCGGTGAAACCAGTGCGGAAATGACTTTTGCACTCATTTGCTTTTGGGCTAGTGCGTGCTACGCTTATACCCGAACATATTTGGACTTCCTTAGGTGTCTAGAAGTAATAACCATTGATGCATGGGAGTATGATATCTGGGGGTCAGCACACATGGCAGTGTGATGGCTGCGTCCTCTTTGCTCTAGTTTACATCCCCTGTGCCAGCGTCCGGGGGTAGCAGTGTAGGAGTCCCTGGGCTGGCAGCGTGCCGCTGGGCTGGGGCAGGCTCCCGCAGCCAATTCTGCTGCTTCGGGGCTGCTTTGTAGTGTCAATTTAGTGTAAAGAGACCACACAATCATTTGGGATTTGGATTATTGTATCTGTTCTATAGAGAAAGTCCTGCTGCAGTTAAGACATAAAGTTACATTCACATTGGGACTGCTTTTGCTGAAGCACACATGACTTTAATCAAACGCTGCGTTATGGGCCTGACATTTAACAAACAAAATCAAACCCCAACATCACTCTACTAGTCTCTGCTTTCAGGGTTTTTTTTGCAAATTACTGAAATAGCCCAGGAAATATGATTCAAAATTTAATATGGACATCTGAAATTTGTAACATAAAATGAAAGTGGTAAAGCTGTACTTTTTTATACATTAGTATGGTAGACATCTGGATTTGTATAGATCTGACTAAAAATACCTATAATTTTCTTTGTATTTTATTCCCCAAATTGTAATGTCAAACGTAACCAGAATTTGAGTATCAGGCAGTGGTACATGTCGTAAGAGAGGCGATTTAGAATGCTAATTCCTGAATTTAAAAGCTGATGATGCTGCCAAATGACAGCGGTGGTTTACAGTGGATTTTCTTTATCTGAGTAAGTGATATGGCACAGCTTTGTGAAGAAATTGCTTGTAAAACGATTATACCTGTAACTCCACAAACGGGAAAATAATGAGGTGGTATGACTTTATTTGTTCTTCATTAAAGACAAGCGTTTGAAAATTTGACTCAATATCCTTGCTTCCATATGAATTTGTAAGCCATGGCAAGCAGCGAATAATAAGAAAGCGAAGTTGGTGTTTGTTTTGTGGTGTGGAGCTGGTATCGCGTTACCTCAATGTGTTCGACAACTTTCCCTCTGGAGGAGCAAGGGCAGTGAAGGCTGGGGGTGCTACCACTGTGGGCTCTGCCACTTCTGAATTTTGGGAACTGCCCTTCCTCGGTGCCCCCGTGCTGGGGGAGTGCGCAGGCACGGCTCTTGTCTCCTCCGTGTGCCTGGGGAGAGGCGGGGAAAATTCTCAAAACTAGTGTGCTCGTCAGAGAAGTCCGTCAATGGGGAACGCAAGAAGAAAAGTGCGTTAATCCCTGTTTCTCTCTAGATCTTTGTTATTTGCATGTGGGTCTGACTAAGGGACCTATTTAGATTTGAGGCTTTGAACCTTTTCTTGAAACACCGTGCGTATAGCAGTCCTCTTCTCCTGGCTGCAGGAGGGAGCGCGGGCGTCACATCCCTCTCCTGAGGAACCAAGAAGGTAAAGTGACTCCAGCTCTTAAAAGCTCCCGCTAACCACTGCTAGCTGGTATAGACTACTGCTGCTATTCATAAAGTCATCTTCAAAGGATGCCACCAAAGGAGAAAGCAGTTTGAGATGGGAATCTTTCAGGGAAGAAAGGTGGCAGGTCTGTAGGGATTTAGAATTAAGTAGATTCTCATGTACCCAAAGGTAATTAATCGATTAGAATGGGATTTGTAGCCACAATTATTTTTTTGTACATGTTACTAGAGGGAAATAATCCAAGAAGAGAGGTAAGAAACCTGAGGAGGAGAGGGAATGTGATAGCTTCTGTATTGTCTGATACTTTATTGTACTTCTGTTTTCTAGTGTTGGCAGATGGTATATAGAAATTTAATATGAAACTGTAAAATTTTATGGAATGGAATATGGTCCATAAGAATTTAAAATTCTGCCCGTGAAGATCGGCCAAATTATGATGAGCTCTTGTTTTCAAAGATTTTTTCGCTGCTTGTCTTTCACATGCATAAACTAAATCCTTGGGCATGTTAGTTAGGATTTATACCTTTTTCCAATGGTTCTCAAAATCACGTGCATTTCCCCTGCTCCCGTCTGAATTTTAAATTAACTTGCAGTAAGAAAAGCTGTTTTAATTTATTTGGTTCTATGGAAAGATATTTTAGAAGTCTAGACAAAGAAGAGATTCTTGCTTTTCTTGATTGTGGTGTCATGTGCAGGAGATAAGATCTCTGGCACGCTCCGGAAGTTTCCAGAGCTGTTCTCTCTGCGCTGCCCATCCTGCGTGCTTTCAGCAGTGTCCTCGCAGCTGCTGCAGGGATGAATGAGAAGAGGAATGTTCCCAGCCGCTGAACAGGAGGGAGGAAGAAGCAGGCCTGAGTCAGTCCCTCTTGCAGCGCCGAAGAGCAGCGTTGGGCCTGGTCTTACCTGGCAGGGCTCTTCATCTCGCCGCTCTCTTGCATCTTCATCGTCTGCTGACACTTTTATTCAAGTGCAAAAGAAACCTCATCTTGACTGGGGCCATGTTGGCAGAAGTTTTGAATAGCAAGGCCTCTGCTTTTGGAGTTGTGAGGTTATATGGGCTCACCAAAGCAGGGACTTGGGAGCCTTGTAGCCCCACACTGGTATTGTTCACGACGAGGTCGTCTGGGGGAGTTAGAAAATCTACCCTGGTGGCATCTGTCAGACGGGCATGCGAAGTTTTAAACGCTTCTGTTGAAGAAGCAGCTGGGACTTTGAGCCATCGGCACGGAAAATGGAATTGAATGAATATGAATGGGGAAATGAACAGGAAAACTTTGTGAAGTTCAGTGGAGCAGTAGACAGAAAACATGGTCCCGTTCTGGACAATTCTGGTGCCTCCGTGCTCCACATTACAGGAGCGAAAGGAGGATTTTTCTATGAGTGTGTTGACATCGATGGATAATCTGGGCTTCTCAGGCAGCTGGTGTCAATGCCAGTGAATAAAGTGCTCCAGTCTTTCGTTGGCACATTTACGTTTATAGGATTGAAATAGCGTCCCATCCCTCGTGGGCTAAAGTAGGTCACCGGCTTCCTTTTGTTGCCCTGTTTCACAGAGCCATGCGTGCACGCGTGGTCGTTAGCAAGGTGACGTTAAGGCAGCTACAGGTGTGCGTGGTTTGCCGGACGTGCTTTCCCTTGGCTCCGCTGGTGCGTGGTGGCTGGAAGTCAGCGTGGCAGAGGGGCCTCTTGCTGCGGGTTGCACCGTGTTTGTAAAAAGGGTGAGCTTGTCCCCACAGTGAAGCGCGAAAGCTTTCTGCTCAGACTGAAGGGCAAATTAATATAGTCCATTAGAGGACTGTTCAACCAAGGGAGGCATAAGAGATTGCTTTTGCGCTCTGTCAGCAAGTGAGCTGCTGGATTTTTTTTATTGTGTGTGCAATTTGAATAATGAATAATAATGGCATATAAGCTACTGTTATGAATTTATTGTGAGAGAGGCATGGGCGTTACTTTGGCCCTAACCATTTCACAATAAAAGCATTTCATATCTTAAATATTTGCACTGTTTGTAATTAAAAGATGGGATAAAATGGAATTATTCACTGAAAGCAAGGTCAGTAATTGTGTGATGTGTGTGCTTAAGGCTTTAGAAAACACATTGAAAGGAATTTGTTCCTCTGCAGAGAAAAAGAAAATTAATCTTTATAGTTTTATGAAACTTTGTGTCATTAAGGAGAAGACAAGCTGACTCTGGAATCTGGGATGCTTGAGTATGTATAGCTGTAGTTTTCTTGGGTTTCCTGAGGCATGCTCTTGAATGGTTAAGGAAGTTGGCTAAGTTTGCATTTTTCTGTTCTTGGTTCTCCTATGCTCTTTCTCCTTCCCTATTCCCTTATTCAGCAGCTTCTGTGGAATAGAGAAAATGTGATAATTTATAATTTTTTCTGTGCCTCTCATTTCCTGATCTTAATCAATCTCAGCAACCAGGATAGGAGTCTCTAGGATGAAGCTAGCTGAAGATGCATGGGGGAAATGGCATTGGGACTGTAAAGCTTTTAGTAATGTTAGAAAGGGTAAGGAAAATGAAAATGCATTTTTTGCATTCAGGATTTTTTTGACAGTTTGAGTTAATCTCAACATGGTGGGGATTACATGGTGGGGAGTCTTGCAGATAATAAAGGAAAGGAAAAAGGACATTAGTGGATGGTGTCCCATTTAAAAATACAAGAGCACCAGAAAGCATTCTGCCAAATTTGCCTTTGATTAGGGATGAGATGTCACTTTTGAATGTGACGACGACACAGCAAAGGTAGATACGGCAAGATGACTGGGGACAGAAGTGCAGGATAGTATGGAAAGCTGTCACAGCGAAAGGAAAAAGAGCTATCTCTGTATCAGAGAGGACACACTGGAAATAATTTTGAAGATTTTTTCCAGTGATAAGAACTAATAGTCTAGAATAACAAAAGATTTTGCAAAGCAGCAAAGATGGTATTGCATCTCTGATTAATATCTATTTACTCTCTCAGGAATCTTACACAAAGGGGGAAAGGTGTACCAGGCTTCCCTTGCAGCTCATATTTGCTTGGAGTTTGTACAGCTCAAGATCGTAAGAGGTGCAATTCTCACTCAGGGGGAGTGTTCCTCTGTGCGTCTGGGAAGGGCTTGGACACGCTAAGAATCTGCTTCATGATGTTTAAGAGCAAAAATATGAAAACTAGGGCATCTAGCATGACTCTCTAAGTAAAGGGCTTTAATTTGGGATCTGGGATTTATTTGCTCACAACATGAGTAAAATGTAAAATCATGATCCATTCTATTTTGTATCTCCTTGCTGCGAGTGGCCAAACCACCTCTTTTCTGAATTTGGAAGTGGGGTAACCCTATCTACACTGTGATGTGGGAAACTGTTCCAATCAGACTGAAAGGCAGATTTGTCCCATTATTTGTCTTTAAATGTTCTGCAATCATTTTACACTTTCGAAAATCCATTCCCATTGACTTCGTTAAAATGACTCTTCTGGGGGGCAGCGGTGCCTGTTTGTATCTGATGTGGAGCATTTGCTTCTGAGAGCAGATTTGTTTCCGTTGCGCTTTATGCTACCAGTAGATGGGTAGCAGCAAGTAGAACTGCAGTGGACTAACAGCGTTTCCATTGGATGTGTTTGATCAGGGGAATATTCAATATTGGCAGGAAACTAGTTGCTCTTTGTGTTTTCTTTTCCTTTTTTTTCTTTTTTTTTCCCCTCCAAGAAGGGAGTGGTTGTGTTGTCCTCCCACCCATAGAGACAGTATTGCTCCTACAAAGAAATGAGCTAAAATGTGTGCACTTTAGATTTTTAGTCATTCCAAGTATCTCTAATTGAGACGATACCAGCAGTTGGTGAGATGATTAAAGACTTTTCCAGAATTATAGGAAAGGGGAGAGGCATTGTTCCATTTTTGCTTTCCACCCTGCAACAGTTCAAGACCAGTGCCAGAAGATGGTTACAGATATGCGTATGTTTTAAATGAAATCCAGAGCTTACTTATGACAATACTGACCTCAGTCTAAAAGACGTAAACTTCTAGTTTATCCTGTAGGGATGTAAAATAACTACATGCTCACACAGAAATACTGCACATGAAAGGGAGCTGATTGGTTTGGAGGGGGTTTTTTTGCTAGTATGTGGCACACAAAAGCCAGTTCATACAAGAAGTAGGGAGAGAGAGGAAAAACATAGATTTATCTAGCCCATCCTTTCTCTGTACAAGGGTCTTCTCTGCACTATTCTTCTGGATTTTTGCTAGTCCAGTTTCAAATAATTTAACAATGGTGTCTCTCATGCTTCCTTTGGATACGAAATTACGAAAAGATCCTCGATATTTAGTAGTCCTGTCTTTTTCTTTCAGCCTCTGCCTCAAGGTTCAAGAGACCCCTCTTGTGCTATTTTTGTATATGTTTGTATCACAATATTTTGACTTGGTAGCTGCAGTGTATTTAATCCTAATATGTTTCTTCAAATCAGTAACATCACAATACAAAACCTAATGCACCTTGTGAATTACTGTACATAATACCCCTAGTTGCTATATTCATAGCATTTCATTTGTATTATTGCAGTCTTTACTGAGTGCACTATTTATCAGAGTTTATAAGGAATGAGCTTTACTAATGCTATTAAATCACTCAAGTGTGCTAAATTATGGCACCAGAGCAGGTGCTATTGTCTCCAGCTCTTTTGGAAAGAAAGGGAAAACCCTTAAACGATCCTGGACATTTATACCTAAAGGAAACAATCCTTTATATTAATATAAGAAGATTGTTTTGTACTCAGTCAAGGGAATTCTTGGCAGTCGGTTTAAACTTACATGTATATATAGCACACTGGAGCCTGCTAAGTACCTCTGTTTTCTTTATGGATGTAGCTTTGGTGCCAAGAGGTCTGCACCACATACAAGCGTAGGTATGCTTCTATCTGATGGATTGTCCCATAGTGAACCACATTGTATACAGGATGTTCAAACACGTATTGATTATGTGGTTCTGTAGTTTACAGCAGAATCATAACCTGATGCTTTTAAGTACATACATACAATCAATCTTCATGTGAAGGAGCTCAGTACAAAAGAAATATTTTACGCTACACATTAGACGTTAGATTAAATGACATTAGATTACATGTATGTTATACATTTTTTAACCTCATCACCATAGCGTTATTGTGAATCTATACAGTTCTTATAAGTGTGGTGTATGTGTCTGTGTGTTGACTATGGACTGCAAATGTATAATAAAATTCATAGTGTGTATAATGCTATTCTGGTTTTAGTACCAGGTCTCATGGTCAGCTACAAGGGAAAACATCATATAACATAGATGCAAATTTTTTATAGGGCTACATTTATGTTTGTTACATATCTGTAAAACTTTCCTTCAACATTGCATTACAGAATAAGGAACTTGTACTTGAGGGGGAAAATTAGCATGTTGATCAGATTTTAGTCCATCATGCAAATAAAATTGAAATATATGCTTATAGACTAACTTGCTTCCGGTACTATAATGCCAACTTTCAACTGATTATTTGCAAAATATAGACAATTTGAGTCACCTACCACTTCTAAATGTAGAAATGAATAAAAAATTGTCAAGACTGCCTTATGTTAGCAATTTTTGAAAGGGATTATGTTAGCTTACAATGCCTAGCTGTATAAAAGACGATTGAGGCTGGTAGTATTTATTTGTAAGTTGGGACAGGGGTACTTGAATGATTCTTCTGGAAGAGCTTTCGTGTTCAGAAGCTTTATTCCAATCTTTTAGATCTATAAAAATTATAGAAATTGAAAATAAGACTATTTGGTGATAATATGGTGATCGTGCTATTTACCCAAACAGTTGTGTCTGTGTTCACTCTTTAACTCACATTTTCCAATCATTCAAATTGCTTTTCCTCCATTCATTGTTAGTGGAATTTATATGTTGACTGTGTGTTGTTATCCCTCATTATATAGGGTTTTAAAAAAATGTTGCTCTGCTGTCACACAACCATCTCAGTACTCAATAATTACATTAGCTGTTGCTGCAGTGTGTGTGGTGGCTGTCTTACGGCAGGGAAAAAGAGCATGCTTGAAACGAAGTTTTTATTTGTCTGAAATTCAAAAGAATACTGTACAATAGTATTTAGAAAATTCTGCAAGCAGCCGGGTTTTAGCCTGTAGATGCGTTTGGCCAGTAACGCATGCAGAAAAGATCTGGAGGAGATAAATATTTGTAGAGAGGCATATAGAGAGCCTGAGCTTGGTTCCCAAACGCGTGGTGGAAGACCCTACTTGTCAGAGGCAGGGTGCCCAAGCTGAGGTGCATGGAAGAAGGCTGTAGCACACCACTTCTGTGCGCGTTTGCCCAAGAAGGGGAAGCCCATCATCACGTCCTCCGCCACTGAGTTATAAAACCTGCTGCACACTGCTGTTGTAACCCTGGGGTGATGGTGCTCCCAGTCCCGCAGGGCAAATATGGAAGCCTGCATCTAGAACTGGTCTGTACTTAACTACTGTTGAGTAAAGGTATAAAAGTCACTGAATGTGATGTTTCATACCATAATGACTACTGTGTAGGTGTACATGCACAAGAATTCCCATCAACAATATGGACCCTTAATCATTTTTCACCATTACTGTAGGAAACTCAAATTTGCATTTAAGAAATGGTTTGATTTGAAAAGTATTTTCCTAGCTGTATAGAACCAAATTTGCTATATCATCTTGGGTCCCCTCACATGACTTAATTTGTTAATGTATTTCTAGGCTGTGCAAATAGTATTATTTCTTTCTACAGTGTCATTAACTTTGTTTTCTTGCCATGATGCTGTCTTGCCATATCTTCTTCAATTATTAGTTGCTACAATGAACAGTATCAGTCACCGAAGATGATTGTGCAGTAAATGTATTAAGTTCCATTACTGTCTCATTACTGTTTCTTTTTCTTTGCATTTTCTTACCTAAACTTACATAGTTAAGGAAAAAAACAACCCTAAGATAAAGAGTAAGTGGCTGATTTTTTGTTTCATGGTTTCATTTTTCATTACCTAAGTTATCTGATTTAGGTCACAGGGTTACATTTCTAAAAAAGACGTTTGAAATCTAAACTTGGATCTGTCTCTATAACAATTTTATATATAT
>NW_009216921.1:0-1456 GCF_000690835.1 Fulmarus glacialis | reverse complement strand
CTGAGCCCCGGCCCCGGCGGGAACGGGAGCTCGGGGGGTTATTTAGAGAAACCAGCAAATCTTTCTAACGCCAGATGTTTTCTGCAAAAGCGCTTTTACATCCACATCAAAACATCCCGCGGGGACTTTCTCATCCTGATGAATTTTTCAGTGAAATAATCCAAGATCAAAACTGATCCGTTTTGACTTTCTTCACTCTCTTAAACATTTCAAAGATAGTAATGAATTATGGTATATTTCTTTTTTTCCTCTGTTTCATTATAATACTTTAACAGCTGTCAGATCGTGTCATTCTAATAAGGTTGTTTCAGTGTTTATGAATTGGAACGTTTCTCCAGAATTTCCATTCTAGGAAATACAGATTTCTGTCTCTGTGAACCCACTCCAGGGGAGAGAAAAAAGATTTCAAATGCTGGACCCGCTCCTGGCAAGGCGTCTTGTCTTCCAAACAGGTTAAAGTTAACACGAAGTTGAAATGCTCCCCATTTCACCCCAAATGTCACCCCCCCGATCTACGGAACATTCGTTTTGTATCGCGGTCTCACAACTACTACTAGGGTTCCGCTACGCTGAATCCTGTCCCACCGTGTAAGACAAACCTGCTCCGAAAGGTGAAACCCCTCCCCTAATTAAGTCCTCCAGAAGCACATCTTTTAATTTGTGGTATCTATTCCTAAATGCAAAGGAAAAAGCAACCTCTTTTCCAGAAAGTTGTTCTATTCTGAACTCTTCACCTTTTCTGGAGAGAACGCCTGAGTTTTGTCGACTTTTTAAAATTCTTGTCGTAATTCTTTTTTTTTTGTTATAGAACATCATAAATTAGCTGTCACCGTTTTTTAAAGGTTACTGAATGTGTAAAATAATGTTTGCCTGATTCAGGAGTGCAGTAGTTTATGCAATTATAAAATAGCACATCAAAAAAGCCAGCCTTTCCCTTGCTATTTGCATAATTCATCACTCATCCTGTTGTCATGGGCGAGACCTCTCCTATCTTGCAGACAACAAAAAATTAAGTTTACATTCTCTTCTCTAATTAAAAATTTAAAAGTTTAAAGGGAGAGAGTTTGTAAACTGTACAACCACTAAAAAGCTGGAGGCACGGCGTTAAAAAATACAAGCTCCAGTGACAGAAATAAACCACAATTTTCCGTTTCCACTCTCCCGAGGGGTCAGGCTGCGGGAAGGAGCGGCGATGCAGAGGCAAAGCGCCGAGCCGCGGGGGGGGCAGAGCTGGGGGGACCTGACCGACCCCCAGGCGAGGGCGGCCGCCGGCCCGGCACTGCTCGTCGGAAACCGAGTCTGGGAGGAACACGCAGGCGCTGGGATGGCCTCTCATATATCTATATGGGCATGCACGTCTGTGTATTTATATACGTACAGATACTTAGACGTGCATACATGCATGTGTGTGTGTGTAGATATTTACACACGTCGTTGCAGCTTGACGGAGCAGGTT
>NW_009216920.1:1091-1373 GCF_000690835.1 Fulmarus glacialis | reverse complement strand
CGGCTCAACATCAAGCCCCAGGCAGCAGCAGGGCTTCGTTTTGGTGTCCGAGGGTGCTCGCTGCCTGCGCAGGCAGGGATGCAGGCAGCCTGGTGCGGGGTCCGGCTAAACGCCCTTGCTCATCCGCCCCTTTCCCTGGTGAGGGTTGTCCCCAGGGCGATCGCCGCAGGCTCAGGCCTGCCGCCTCCCGCAGCTCGGTGGTTTTAGGTTTATCGGAAGCCTGGTGTTTGCCCAGCGGGATTTCCCCCCGGAGACTTTCGCAGCCCCGTCCTCGACCGCCGC
>NW_009216920.1:0-254 GCF_000690835.1 Fulmarus glacialis | reverse complement strand
GGGGCTGGCAGCGAGGAGGGGGGCAGATGAGTGTTGTACGCAGCAGATTAGAGAAATACCATCTGCTCCAGCACCTTAATGAGAGCAGATGTTCGTAAGAGCTTGTGCCCTCCTTCTTGTTAAACTTTCGCGACATGGTAGGTAAGACGGTTGGCCATGAGGTTTTTTTTGTTTCCTACCATTTCCTTAAAATTTGCGTTATCTTTTCTGTTTGCGCCCTCCTGGGGAACCCGAGTTCTCTCCAAGTTCTGAGT
>NW_009216919.1:5522-5842 GCF_000690835.1 Fulmarus glacialis | reverse complement strand
TAATGATTCTATGATTCTATGAAAAAGGCCAGTGGGTGCCCATCACTACACAAAGCTGCAGCATGAGCGAGCAGCGGGGTCAGTTTAGGGGGAAGGAAAGGAGGATGAAAGCCATCTTTCAAGTCCAGGCATGAGCAGAGTAAAACCTAGAAGGAACAGGTTTATTTTTAGGATGGTCTCTCAAGAATCCCTTAAGCAGTGGGCCAGGAATTTGGGCTACTAAAGCCCACCCACAGCACCATTTACAAAATCTAGATAGCCAACCTTAATAACAGCACAGGGGCTGCTGCGGCGCTCCCCTGCTCCCAGAATCGCTCCTG
>NW_009216919.1:0-5393 GCF_000690835.1 Fulmarus glacialis | reverse complement strand
TGGGTGAGAGGCAGCACCTCAATTACTTGCTTGTTTATTTTCCCTGCTGAAGGCAACCACCGGTGGGGGAAGAAACGGCAAACCAGGGAGGGTTAGTGAGGTCTCTTCACACCTGACAGAGGTCAGCGATCCACGCATGTCCTGATGCAGAGACCAAAGGGCGGCTCCGGGGGCCGCATGCTGCCCTGCAGAAGCGCAGGGGCTCCCGGTTCCTTCCCGCTACCTGGGCCAGGCTCTCCTGTCGGACCCCGGCTGCCAGCACTACCATCTCCCCGCTGAATTACTGCCCCAAAACGTAGCAGAGCAGCGTGAAGAAAACATGATACGGAGTTTATTCAGCCTTCTGGTGTTTGGGTGTAAAAAACGCTGCAAACAAATGGATACTGACAAGAAATCCAGAACAATTTAAGAAATTTTTAACAGTGACTGCTGTTAGTGTTTGTCAGCGTCACACACCTTGTATTGTGTTTGTTTGTAAAAGTTTGTTTTTAAAAAAAAACAAAACAGTTTTATCCATGGACCAACTCTTGTGCTTTTTTTTTCCTATAGGATCAGAGATGACTAAACCCATTTACTTGCTTTAAGCATCTTTCCAGCTATAACCACTTTAGGCCAAAACGTTTGGAGACATGCAAAGTTTGACTATTGCTCTAGCTCTTTCCTGGGCTTGGGCCAGGCTCTCAAGGATGAAGACCCATTGAGGACTCCATCTTTGACTTTCGTGGGCTGGGCTGAGACTTTTTGGGATAGCATGGTAATAAGTAACATAAGACAGCCTAGTCCAATATAGCCCACAAAGCATCCAGTCTGTGCATTTTCTCCTCTGCTTCATGTATATCCAACCCCTTACTGGCAAAATTTTAATGGTACAGTAAATCCAACATTAGAATTTGTACTATTGGATGAAAAAGACATCAGCCATGTGAGAGTGCTGCTCCAGGAGAAATTCATTTGGTCGATTCAAATTTCACCATGAAATTCTGATGAGCGAGCTTGAAGCTAGAACAAATATTAACTGTTGTCTCACATCTGGCATAACCTTTCTGTGTTGTGATTTGGCTAATCTGACAGAAAGGCAATCATGTGCACACATTTCATCCAGGTCAGCTTTGTACATGGGGCAATCTACCTCCATGCTCATGGGGCCACAGCCTACAGAAAAACAGGGCGTATGAAGAACAAGCCAATACAGTAATTAAAAATATTTATTTCTGAAGATATTTACCTTGATAGGCATAAAGCATTTTCCAATTTCATACAGAAATACATAAAACATGCATAGACCAATATGGCCTACTTCAATGTGTATTCAACATGGTAAATATAATGAAGAACTTGTGTGAATATAAATACAAAACACAAAAAATAAGCATGTAAGATTCAACCTGTCAGCAAATTCAACAATGTGAACAAATTCACTGCTATAAACATTCACCCAATATTAGCCTTTTGACATAATTCAAAACAACCCTTTGTCTTGACACATTTCCACCAAACAAGGCACTGAATAAATCTCACAACAGCCTCTGGTACATTCCCACTTCAGTGCATTTTTGGTGGCATGTAAGACACAACAACTTCTATTATTAGAACTTCAGTTAGCCAAATATACTTGTTATAGGAAACCTAGTAGTGTCCTCTAACTTTTATTTTATGTTGAAGAGTCCTTTGGTATCCAAAACCAAAGGACTTTGACTATGCAAACAACCACAGTGTCTCACCCACATTCAGATAACTCTGGTTGTACAAGTCAATTAGACTTCTGAAAAAAGGCAAAGGGTTGCAGCTGATTAGTAAAGGCAATAACAAGGTGTAAAAATACTCTAGCAGGAGTGCAACAAACAGTACGCGAGGTAGACATGTATCTATGCAGTAAGTCCTGATTAAAGTAGCACTGAGATTTTCGTTTTTGCATTTTAATCAAAAGGTAGAGTTTTTCGCTTTGAAGTTTGTCCACTCAGATCTTGCTTTCTGTCCTTTCTAAGCACATCTGTGAGGCCTTCCTTGCAAGATGCTTTTGATGTCGACCCTGAAAGCTGCTCAACTGATGGGTAACATTCCAGAAGCAATATTCAAATGTTTCTTCAGAAAGATGGCTTTTCATGTATGTTACTGTGGATTCCCCTTCATCCCTCAATCCATCCATCTGAATTCCAAAATGATGAAATCCTTTGCTTTTATCCCTCCAAATATAGGACTTTCTTAGCGTTTTGCTCTGCTGCGCAAACGTTTGGACAGAGAGGCCCTTCGCCGTCGTGGAATGTTAGAAGTCAAGAGTTTTGGTCAGCAAGTGTGACGGAGAAGGTGATCTTCCCACTAGGATGCTTTCAGGCTTTCCCAGATGCTTTGCCTTTTGTTCGCCCTGTTATGTTTCAGCTTCCACCCTTTCTGGAGCTCAGCCTTCAGCTTTGCAATACTGAAGGAAGCTTTGATACTGTTACCAATGGCTTCCAGCCTGCAAAAATAAGAAATATTGTTATTGTTGAATTATTGTTACAATAATGAAGATGCACCTCCAGCGTGCAGACATTCAGTTTTTGATTAAGTAAGCCTCAGTCTAGATTTCTGCCATGGGACCCTCAGTAACTCCTGATTGCTATACCTCTGTCAGAATTATGCTAACTTAAGCCACTTGAAATATTGGATTCAGAATTTAAACACAAACATTAAAATAAGTTAAAATATTCATTCAAATATAGATGCCCTAGACTTCCTTAAATAGCACATATCCAACCAAGAGGTCTTCAGTGTTACTCTTTTTGGCTCTTTTGTGTCTTTTAGGTAAACCTGATCCTGGTTCCAATGAATGGGTGCATTTTTCAAGTAAGTAAGTAAGCCAGCCCCATTTTCAAAAATGATTTAAGACTTCCAGGACCTAAGTCTCACTCAAAATCATCAGGCTGCCTGCTCCCATAAATCCTGTTCTGCTTTTGAAAGTAGCGCTAAAGAGTCTTCTTTTGTAAGAGCAAAATTCTGTATGCCATACTTTTACACGGGCATACGGCCGAACACTGAACGCTGGGGCTGATATAGCCGAACTAACACTCCACTTCAATGCTGACTTCACCTCTGTGGGGTTCATAGCTGCACCAAGTCCAATGCATGCGTCTCTGAACTGCACTGTGGAGTGATATTGTTGCCTACTGCCACTCAACTTGTTACGCACGGACTTCAAAGGGCAGTCCTGAAATTTACTCCTAATATCAAATATTAAATTGGGCTCAAATATTAATTTAGTCTTCATTTTCCCTCTCCTCTATCTTTTTGCAGTCATTTCCATCACTAACATCCTGTACTCATTTTACACAGGTTTATCGGGCAACGTAAGAGATAAGGCAGGTAGAAATCTTCCTGCATTCTGAAAAGCCAGCCACACCAGCCAGAAGAAACAATATATTCCAAATCTGGATAGATCAATAATCTTCTTTCTTTCCCTCCAGTAAAACAGAGTAAAGTATCTAAGAAAAGGCATTCTGATTCAATTTCGTATTAGAATAGTTGGGACATAATATTTTTAAGTAGTTAAGATAGTGCACGAACACACTAAAATGACAGGCTCTATTTATTTCTGTCAGTATTTCATGATTTCATACTCTTCTGAAGTTTGGTGTATCTTTAGGCGTACAACTAAGCCTGCTTCCTCTAAGCAAACAGAGGATGCTAGGCAGAGCTCAGCACCTGTGTCTTCACGAGCTAAAAACCCACTGCATGAAGAAAAACCTTCCAGATGTCCTCACCGATTCCTCCGTAACTCTCAAGCTGAAATCACCAGCTAAGCCCACACTGACCCGAAGGCAGGTGAACTGTGCTCTCTATTGCTACTTCGGGGAACTACAACAGGATGAGAAGAAACTCACCGCTTCGTTTTCTTGCTGTCAACAAACTGTCGGTTCATGCATTTGGGTCCAATGCAATTGCCAGCTTTGTTGCGGTGACGTGAGGTTTTCTCCACTGTGGACTGAGCCCTGTTAAAAGTGAAAAGGCGCTGCTGTTAAAAAAAAAAAAGAAGTCTGCAGTCCACAAGGTGAGGCATCTCATCAACCACTTCTCAAGGCATGTAATAAGCAATCTTTCTGGGCCAAACCATAGTATGTATCATAGCAGTGTGACTGCTCAGGTAGGAGGCAAGGTTTTGGGGAGATTATTCGCTCAGCAAGTGCCAAAATGAGTAAGTCTACCACAATCCATCCCTTTTACATGCACTGCCTTTTAAAGAGTAGCAACAATAGACGCACCAGAGATCTTTTCCTGTCTGGCAGAAGTTCAGACATTTCTTGTCGTCCTGGTTGGCACATTGGCATCTGGTGCTAGGTTCAGGGAGCACCTCTGGCACCACGTTCTTCAGCGATCTTCTGGATCGAGAAGGGCCTCCAAGACCATACGGAACAGTCTTCCTATGATCAAAGAGACAACATGAAAGTCATTCAAATAATTCTGTGGCTTCAAAACAGCGGGGCATTTTGGGCAAGCTTATCAATGGGATAGATTGCATGAGTAAAGGTTGTGGGATTGGGAATGCCTCGCTGGTCACAGTTTCCATGAAAATGCTTCTGATGATCCTGCAACATATTCATTAGCATGGCTACTGACAAGGCTAATGACCTTATAATTGTGATTTCATAAGGCTGCTGTGCCTCCCTGTGCGATAGAAAGCAATAAAACCTCATCTCTTTGAACTTTGGTAATTGCCTTGGTAATTGCCACCACTGAAAGAAGCCATAAAAGTGAGGAATAGATCCTCTGCGCTCAGAGCAAACCCAGCAGCAGAACAAATCACTGGAGTCAGTGTTTTGCAGCGTTAGGTGAGGCTCTGGCTCACGACTTTTTGGTGAGAAGAGCGTAGAAATGGACCGTGTACATAACCCTGTTAACACGTGGGATGCGTTAATTTGCAGCAAAGCGTAGCAAGAGGCGGCCAGGAGCCACCCCGTGTCAGAGTAAGCCTCCTAACTTGTCGGAAAGAAAAACGGTCAGACAAATTCAGGCTGGCAAAATCATACTTTTGGCATTTTGTCCGCTTCTGATTCATATTGAAAAGTATCCTGCAGCTTTTGCTGAGCGGCACCCAAAGGAAATACTCCTGCCCAGATTTTAGGAACGCAGGTGTGTTAGGGCTATTAGGAGCTATCTGCTCAATCTAGGTAGTCAAATCCTGCTTGCTTTCTCCCAGTGAACAGTCTCGCTGCTAAACTCGGCAGAAAGCAGGAGAGGGGGGAAAAGCAACAGGAGAGACCGTGCAAATAAGTATTCCTTCCTCCCTTCCCACTTCTGCAGCGGGGCTTGTGGTTCTTGATTTTTCCCTTTCCCCCCGGCCTCCTTTTTCCAACCAAAGCGGAACCCAGCGCTGAACAACTGCCGAAGCCCCCCCCGGTCCGCTCACTCACTCGGGGGTG
>NW_009216918.1:18846-66478 GCF_000690835.1 Fulmarus glacialis | reverse complement strand
GGGGGGAGGGGGAGGGGGCAAAAAAAGAAAAAAAAATTCAAAACTAAAGATAAAGGAAATATTTTTCACTACACTTGCCATTTCAACTGCTGAAGTTACTGCTGCAGGCTACCCCTGTGGCCAAAACATTCAAAGAGAGATTTGTTGCTTATGTAGATAAGGATATCCAGAGTTACAGTAGTTAATAAAAATTTAGAAAAATATCTATACTTCAGGCTGTATTAATTTCTTCTGGAACACGTGGGGCTGCTTTGTGCCACAGAGAGGTAGGTATACCACGGCCAGACTGAGCCTGGCAATTCCCATATTTTATCTCCACCTCGCTTGGGTGAATTCAGCATTGATGAAAAGTATCAGGAGAAAATAGTTCTTTACTTATTCCTTAAAACCAGTGCAATAAGGGGAAGCGGCGATGCAAGCCATTCTCTAGCGGTGGGCTCATGGTGCACCTGTGCTGATTGTTCAGAGTTAAAGGTGAATGCTACCTCTTGCCTTTTCAAGGCACGTTATTGCTGACCCAGAGCAAGCAGAATTGTAGAATCATAGAATCATTAAGGTTGGAAAAGACCTCTAAGATCATCAAGTCCAACCGTTAACCCAACACCACCATGCCCACTAAACCATGTCCCTAAGCACCACATCTACACGTCTTTTAAATACTTCCAGGGATGGTGACTCCACCACTTCCCTGGGCAGCCTGTTCCAAGGCCTGACCACTCTTTCAGTGAAGAAGTTTTTCCTAATGTCCAGTCTAAACCTCCCCTGGTGCAACTTGAGGCCATTTCCTCTCGTCCTATCGCTTGTTCCTTGGGAGAAGAGACCAACCCCCACCTCGCTACAACCTCCTTTCAGGTAGTTGTAGAGCGCGATGAGGTCTCCCCTCAGCCTCCTCTTCTCCAGGCTAAACAACCCCAGTTCATGGACAGGCTCCAAAGGGCACAGACAGGGTCCTTTCAAATGCCTCTTTGAACATTACTGTGCGAGTCAAGTGGTACATTAGTTTGGTAGTTTATGAACAATTGGAAGGTGCAGGAAAACTCTGAAAATGTTCATTCTGAGTCTTCCGTGGCAGATCTTTCCTCTAGTAGATCTTTCCTCTCTGTGAGCAGTAATGCAGTGATGAAAGCAAAACAAAATGTCTACAGGGGACAAATCCTCCTGTTTTACAAATTGTTCCAAGATAAGAACTTACCCTCTCACCACAAGGCCAAAAAAATTCCTATTGAATGGTCGGGAAGAGACTGTATTGGATACAGCAGTACCAATTCCTATGTTTTTCTGATCCTTGCACTTCTTCCACTGGGCCTTTCTTTTTCTAGTTAGCTTAAAACATTAAAGTGCACAGGTACAATACCCATGTTAATAACACCTCAGAGCATTAACGTTTGAGCATTTATGAAGCTATTTATCAAAAGATCCACAGCACCCAGACAAAGCCACAATATTTACAGTTAACGGCAGAGTAACGTGAATAGATTCCACGCTGACAAGCACAGTCTGAAAGCCCAGAGAGGTTCTTTGTCTTAATCATTGGTTCACATACAATCATACATAATAAAACACCTATTCCAGTCTCAACCTGATTTATTGCTTCCCTCTTTCCTCCCACCTCCATAATTACTCATCAAACACTCACTGTCTTCTATTACCACCTCAGACAACACCTCAAACACTTCAGCTCTTCCCAAACTTCCTACATTTATTATCTGACTTGGACATCATTATTTTCTAGACAGTTCTCATACAGTTTCAGAATATCTGTTCATACCATTCCATTTCAGTGGTTCTGAAAGCAAAAATGAAGCAATTTGTCAGGCAGAGCTAATCATCAGGCATAGAGCTTAGAGAATACATACACGCATCTATATACACACATACATATTTTTATATGTTCACAGATATATGCCTCAACATCCATGCCCATTTATTTCAACAGTGCATTACACCTAGGACATCAAAGAGGAGGATGTGAAAAGACTAGAATTATTTCACATTGGTCTGGAACCGCTCCCGATTTATCAGCTCCGAGCAGTCAGAGTGGCTCTAATTGCATTTACATCACGTGCAAGACCAGTTGCTTCCCACAAGGCTGTGATCGCTTCTCAAGCACCCAAGACGACCCTGATTCAGATGGGTGTCACATCAACGTTAAGCAAGTTGCTCTGCAACCAAAGGTCATCTATGAAGAGTGCTCACGTTCCTCAACCTTAGGCACCTAACACGGCTGGTTTAGTTGGACCATCTCCTGAGGCTGCCCAGTATGATTAAGGGATATAAAATGAAACAGGTTCCTCCAGAGGCCACCTCAGAAACTTCCTTCTCCAAATCATTCCTGTTGCTTTGTTGGATGTAATTGGGAGCTGCAAAGACTAGGTACCTAAAATAAAGATCTAAACAATGTACTTACACATCTTTCTAAATATAGAACCTGAAGCAACCATAAGTCTTCCAGGTCCAAAGAGACAAAACAGATATTACATTTATCTTTATCTGGATTTTTTTTTTTATAATTAAAGCTTTTTTTTCCAGCCCTTTGGTAACTACACATTTTGACTTCAGAAGAAGAGAAAAATCACTGCCATGAAATGAATGCCAGAAACTAGTCTGGAAGAAAAAAAAAAACATCCTTGAAAAGTCCTCTTTTAAGCTATAAAAATGGCAGTTCATTCCTCCCAGTAAAAGGTTAATAAATCTTAAACTTTTTTTTTTTTTTAATTTCAACATTCTGGACAGGATTATCTGAAATAAATTACAGGTTTTTATTTTACCTTACGAGATACTGATTTTGAGAGAAAACATACATCAAACACTTTGAAAACAAGACCCTTTTAGAGTGTCTTAAACAGGGTATTTAGTTTAAGGAAAAAGAAAATACTGGGGTTTGAGCCTACCATTTCAAAAGTGATTTTATAATAATTTTACTATATTTTTAAGGGTTTTTTCTTAAGTGTTTTTTCTTATGTGTTCAGCACATACATTGAGCCCTCCTCTACAAAAGAACAGACTATTTAAACTCAGATTTCTACTTACTACTTACTGACTAGTCAATAATCCATTTTAGTAATGGAATATATAAATGACATTAAAGATTCTATAATCACCAGCCATGTGAATCAACTACACTCAGTCCATTGGTACGTCTTTTCTCTCCCTAAGCCAGTGACATATCTGACATCATATACTTTTCAATGCACTCTGACTCACACATTCATGAAGCTTCACTTCATCAAATACATCTTTAATTTAAACACCACAAGCTAAGACAGGCTTTCAAGCATGCTATTTACAGCTGCTTTTCTAGAAATCTTTACAAGTATTGGAATTAAGCTTGCAGTTTTCCAATCAGCTGGTATTTCTAAACTATTAGCTCTCCGAAAGATAACTGACAGCTCAATAACTTTGATATTGATACATTGATCACATAATTTTCATAATGCTGTGGATATAAACTACCGCTATTTTGTACTTTTTTTTCTTTATTTCATTTTTATACATGAGCACTGCTGTATCTACAACTTCAGATTCCCAGGTTTGTTATCATTAATGTCTAAAAATAATCCTCCTTGGGCTTATTGATTGCAGTCCCTTACCACATCTAGAATTGCAGGTAGGAACATAATTACTCACCAGTAGCCAGTGTTTTCCCAGATGAACAAGCTGTGCCTCCATTTTAACTTTACCATTGGCCCTTGACATCAAGAATTTTTTAGCCTGATTCTATCTAATGCTCAGCTGTCCCCCACCCCACTCTCCATTCATACAGGCAAAGAACAGTCCTATGGAGGAGACTGGGAGACCTGATGAGCTACTTCTGCGTTAATCTTCCTTGTTCCCCTTTCTAGGTTTGCAGTGGTAAGCATTACTCATTGGAGGCAAAACCAGACCGGAATAACTTTTCTGATAAGCCGCTTTCTTAGAAGTTGGTGTGTAAATTTTGAAGACCTAGAGTCATTTAAACTGGTGGAAGGAATAGAAAAATCCTCCTGTTCATCATGAGACAGATGTGCCCACCAAAAGGCAGATTTTCAATCTGCATCAACACTCTGAGTTGAGGAAGGACTAAGCAGGTATCTCACCTTACCACGACCGCTGTGCCCAGTAGCTAAGCTGAGAAACCAGAGGCACCTACAGTAGCTTAGAGGAAGTTCCTTTCACAGAATTAAGCTTTTAAAGACAATGCCAAGAAAGTCCCCTTCTTGGCAGTCTGACTGGGAATACTCAATGTCACTTCTGTATACTAGGACTTAGTGATTAGTGAAGCTAAATGGAAGAGATCTCTCAATGTGAATTTTCCCACTGAATCCCCATGCTCAAGGGCGCCGTCCCTTGCTTCCCAAGTTACCTGGCATTTCCTCCAGCTGCAGGAGCCATCAAAATGATGGAAAGAACAAGCAAAGTGTTGGGTGGATACGTAGGAAATCCTTGCTCCTTATGGGATTTGGTTTATATGATTGTCTCACGGCAGATGCACGACAGGAGGAGAGAACCCAACAATTCTCAACCTTGCAATGTAGGATTGACAAGTTCATGCAAGAAAGATTAAGTAACAGCCAAAGGCCTGAAAGCGGAGGTGGTGGGGGCTGACTGCTTATGGATCCACCATGCACATAAATGGACCAAAGTTGGGGTTTTTTTTACAGATTTAGGAGAAAAAGATTTTTCTACTGCTACCACAATTCCTGCCACCACCACTACTGGTGCTGGTACGCTGCCTTTACTGGTGGTGGAGGCAAGAACAGGGGTAGCAGAGGGGTGGGCAGCACCTGCACCATCGGCCAAGATAGGTGAGGTGACTACAGTGGTAGAGCAGGAAAGTACATGTGGATCTTGATTGTGTAGCTAAGGGAAGGAGTTCCTGAACCCTGGGGCATGGTGGGTATTTCCTCAAGTATCAACCAAAAATCAAGTGTCACCATGTAATTGTGGTTAAGCCAATGATGATGCAAACAAAGTTTATAAACTGACTTTTTTCTCCATCTATAAAATCAAAACAAGAGGATTGAGAAGACACATGAGAAAAAATTTCCTGCCTGGAGGCTGAAAGGAGCTAAGGAAAGAGGACACAATTTAGTCTATATGCCAAGTCAGTTTTGAATAAAAAAGCAGAGCTGAAGCTATCCCAGGCCTTCCACAAAACCAAAATGTCTCCTCTACCAAGTGCCTGTGGCACACAGTTATCTCAAACCTACAAGGGCTCAGGAAGACTGAAAACTGAGTTCTTATCTTCCTTTGCACATCATGACTAAGTCTCTCAGCTATTTCCTCTGCAGCATCAGGCAGTTCTTCACTGTATTACCCTTTTAAGGGGTTCCACTCGTTTTTGTTTTTCCATTAATGCAAAAAAGGTTCAAAGGCACAAGAGGAGGCTGATGCCATTTCAGAGGTTCCCTGCTGCCCTTTAAAACATTAAAAACTCTCTCAAAGAATCCAAAGCAAACTTTTGCTCTCGAAGAAGAGCAGAACTGGCATATCGCTCGTTTTGATTCTCTATTTTGGTGTCCTGATAAACAGAATTAACAAGTCATTTTTCCAATTTTGCTTTTGAGTGTTTTTCATTCCTTTATTTCTTTACATCCTTTTTTTTTTTTTTTAAAGTATTATTATGAATCTCTGACAGTACTTCAGGTTTCTGTTTTCTGGTTTTTAGATTAGTATCCCTGCTCCAAACTAAGTGACTCAGCCACATTGGTTTTGAAGTCTCTGAAGAGCTTTTGTAATTATCTGTGCTCCCTTCAAGTGAACTCTACTATCTCAACATGTTGGTCAATTTTCTTCTCTAGTTCTTCTTCAGAATAAACACTGACACTAGTCTGCTTCTTAATATATTCCTCTTTTTATCTAATTTGGTCTGCCTACACTTTAATCTAACTGTATGTATTGCTTCATTCCCTGCAGTACTTGAAATTTGGACTGTTATTAAATTGTGGTCAGTACTATTCTGTTAAACAGTCACTTCATTTCACCATAATACTTATGCAAAATGAAATATAAAGCACTATCCCATCTAGTTACAAAATGAGCCAGTCCTTCCATTTCTGAATTGCTTTAGTGCAATAGTCAACATTAAATGAAAATCCGACTTAATATTGTTCTCCCTGGCCTAATAGCTAAGCCACCTTCTGCAGCATTTTGAGGAACACTTCATTATTCTTATTCAGAGGTCAGTACATTTTTCCTATAAATCTACTTTTCTTCTAGTTCCTCAGTGGCCTGCTGCACTGACTCAACACTTCAACTATTTAAATCATTTTGTCCATCCACCACAGATGATGGCTGTTTGCCATAATGCACCGTGTCTTTATTTTCAGATATTATGAAAACATTCATTGATATTATTACTACTTACTATTAATACCACATGGTCAAACTTTAATTCACTTTAATCCCTTATCTCACCAAGTTGATTGTCTTTGTAATAGGTAAATCTCCTTTAGTGATAATAAGTATTTTTTCATAACCATATTAACCATCGCTGGATTTACTAAATGGATATTTATGGGAGCATCTCCCCTCCTCCCCATATCAGGGCTACACAAATAAACTTGCTGATGGTATGCTAGAGCAACTGTACGATTCCTGCCATTTAAAGCAATGTTGCAGCTGGCCCTGACATTAACTGTATTTTTATAGAGACTATCCAGTGGTACATTTACCCTACTTCCATTTCCAGAGAGTCAGACCATCTTCACAGCTCCATTTCATCCCTTCACCTTTATAGCAGGGCTTTATCTTCCAGCCATCACTATTTTATCTCTCAGTGCCTCTATGAGAGAGGGCGAGCAGCACCTCACACAGCTGTCAGTTATCTGTGGGTGGACGAGCCATAAAGTGCCTTAATCCACCACAGGTGCAGAGATATCTTTTCCAGCTCCACCAGCACTCCTCTCCATGTTGGAAGCACAGAGGGCATGGGTGGGGAAACATGTCAGCAGGCTCATCACCGGCCAGCATAGGTCCAGCGTGGTTTTTTAGCTCTGGCACAGAGGTCTTTCCCTTTTCAGTTGACAAAAGGGCAACGTTAAGGGGACACATAACCTGATGGTCGGGGTTAGTCCCAAAGATGGCCCCCATTCAGCCACAGCTTCGTGAGCTGCCCTTCCTTAGTGCTGCATCAACCACATCATGCGTTAAAGACACCAATGTTGAGTTTTCTATTCCTTGAATGAAACCTTTCTAACACCACTGCTTCGAGGGCTGCTCAGACGGCGGGGAGAGGAATCAAGCAGAAAGGCCAGAAGTGGGGAATGGTGGGACTGCCCTTGGCCCAATCCCTGGTCCATGTAGCCTGGCTGAAGAGGTGTACAACGCTGAGAAGCCAGCAGGAGTTGGAGGCAACCTTGTGCCAGGCATTCAACAGAGTCCTGGGTCAAGCCAGGCAACTTCCAGGAGTCAGGTGCGGGGGTTTTTATAGTGCAGATGGCTTGGAGATACAGGACTGAAGGGTCCACACAGTCAGAGCAGAGGTACCCTGTGACACTATGTCACTTCCTCCCAACCAAACTTCCAGTTAATGAGTTGACTATGTGGTTCATTCTTCTCCTCAAAACAAATAAAATACCAAAGGTCATAAGTTTCTACCCATCCACATCAGTCTGGCTTCTTCCTTCCCTCAGGAGCATCATTGGATTGTTTTAGATCTGCGTCCATGTCCATTGCAATTGGTGAGGGTCCTCCAGTGACTCAGAGGGTTTTGGAGCAGCAACAGCTGGACCACTTGTTTACTTTCTGAAGTTTATTTACATGAAATGCTTATTTTCTTAAAATGTTAATAAATGAGTTCAGTGAACTTATTTCACTGTAATTCAAAGTATAGCAGACTGTAGAGTATTAAAAATTGCTTTGGCCTAGAAAACATGCCTTTTGATAATAAACATCAGAGCACCAGATACTGCACCCAACCCAGATAATGAGTTAGGGCCCTAATAGCATAAGATTTCCTTAAAAAAATGCTCTTGGGATTTTTCAGATTAATAAATACTGAATTGCTCTGCTTTGCTTTTTGATTTTTTAAGAGCCTTAATTCAAATTTTGAACTTTTGCTAGATAATGCAAGAGCTATAAATTGTCTTAAAGAAACAGAGTGCAAACCAGACCCACACCCAGAGTTGAAATTTTCATGTGACTGCCTAATTCCAGGAAAGGGAGCTTTAAGAAAAATATCATGAGATACCCTAAAACTGTGAAGATCATCAATGATGCCACAAGGACCTTAGTCTGTATCACAGGAGAGCACCAGAAAGACTTTCAGCATGAACTGTGAAGGCACCACAGAGATCAGAAAAAGCTACCTAGATCTTTTGAAACCACATCAATGTCATGAAGAGTCAGTAGTCACATAATGCTGCATTTGCTGATTCACATATAGATTTTGGTTAATATAATTAAAAAAAAAAAAAAAACAACCAAGAAACAGAACACAGGGTAAAGAAGAGCTTACCTGGATCACTAAGAAATTCCTCTGAGGTGTTCCACATCCTACCATCCAAGTACAACGTGCCATTGGTGGAGTTAAACTTGGTGTAGTCCCTGACACACTTGTGTCGCAAGTTGCCCATGAAGAGCTGGAGGCCTATGAGGGCAAAGACACTCAAGCAGAAAACGGTCAGGATCATCACATCAGCAAGTTTCTTAACAGACTGGATAAGTGCCCCTACAATGGTCTTCAGCCCTAGGGAGATAAAAGCCGAGAGTTTACAGACTGAGAGGCTGAAATATGTCTGCAGATAGCTACTTTTCATGATGAAAATCTCCATAGAAGGGAAAACCGGAAGGATTTCTACTACATGTTTGTAACTGGACGGCAGAAACGAGAGACAAGTGATCACCATGAATGTTTAGTTTGGCCTACTTTTGTCTGGACAAAAGTCTCGGTATTACTCTCACACAAACACTGATTTAAAAATGGAGGGAAAGAACTGGATGGAGGAACAGTGAGATACAAAAATATTCATGGATAAAGAAAATACAGAATATCTTTTATATTTTCATGGAGCTGCAGTAAAGGCTGTAAAGCCTAAATCCCATTAAATTCTGAGAATGTGAATTAGTTTTAAATCACTCAGGTGATTCTGATAACTTTATCCCTCACATAAACAGATGAAGAGGTACGTAAATGTTATTTATTCCCTGATTATTTTACATATTTTAGTGCCAAATCCATCTCGCTGTCCTCATACGAATAATTCCTCTGTCTTCAATTCATTTGCTTAAGACAACAAGAATTTGGGATTAGAAATAAAATAAATAATATGGGCAATCAAATAAACACAGTGGAAACTATCTGAGTAAAACAACCTGGTTCTCCAACAATACCTGGGTGAAGTTAATCATTTTATAACATGCTGCCAATGTATATAAATCATCTTATTACAAACACCAAAGGCTTGGGTCACACAAATTAGCTTCTCCTGTGTTATTTCACCCTATAACAGTAGCTTCAGTTTATTATTCTATAAATATACAGATATAAATAAAAAGATATTGCTTGCTTTTGAAGTGTTCCTGGAGATCAGCACCATTTGAGCTGATTTAATATTACACGAATGTGACAAAACCCACTCTTTTCAAAAAAAGACCCTTCTAAAGTCATGTGCTGTAGTTGGACGCTAATATCAGCTGCACAATGGTAGCAATTTTGTTGTTTCTTTACTATTTATATTTAATTAATACTCAATAAGTGGTAATCAGTGGTTCTGATAATCAGTGTCACCAGTATGGCAGCAGTAAGAGAAATTGAGTTAAATGGAAAAAAGAAAATGCAAAGAGGAAACAGGAGGAATTCTCCTGGGCAATATTCAGAGGCATGTTGATTTGCTGACTGAATATGATCATACACATTAAATCTCAGTTCCCTGGAATTCCACCCCAAGAGTTTGGCAGCCACAAAGGTTGAGCTAGTGCTGTATAATTTAAAATAACATAAAATGTACTTGAGGGCTCATAAGAAGGCAAAATGTGGTTTTGGTCTTGCTTAAAATTCTGCTGTTAAAGGAAGGGCAAATCATAGTTTCTCAAAGGAGGATGAGCTGCTAGAATGGTCAACAGGTCTAGCAGTCCCTGAATCCAGCAGCCTAAAATATTCCACTCCTGCATAGGGTACGGCCATTAGGTTAACCTGTGAATGATATTAATGGCTATAAAATGGCCATTTAACCGAAAGGGACTGACTCATCAGGTGTGGGTAGCCCTATTACTCCACTAAATTCTGTTTGCCTCTTTAAAGCTAGTTTCTGGCATGGTAAAGAGGGAGAAGTTAGCTCCATGCTTTACTCAAAAGTAAAGCAAAAAATATTGCAGTACAAACATTAGGCAAAAGCTGGATTTTCGTGCTATCTGCACTCCTCACCAGAAAGAGATTTTACAAATGAGGTCAGTTCTATTCAGCTACCTAGAAAAAGGCCAGCTTTGAACTTTTGAGTCCATCTGTAGATTTGGCTACCTGTTTTGATGCCTAAATAAAAAGCGTAGCTCTTCTGATAATTTAGTCTTGGGTGAACTTTATACGTGAAGTGAAACCAGTTTTAGTTGTAGCCCAATTCTGAAGGACTTCCTGGGGTCTCACCCTTATCTAGTGTTAAGAATATAAGACCTTTAAGACAGCCAGGTCTTAAACACATAGTGAGGTGGGGAAAAAGAAATATAATTTGTAAATGTACTAGAATATTTTTCAATTTTATCTAATATTCTGAAATACTTTCAGTGAATCTCAGCATTGGCTGTCCTTTGAATGCACAGATGTTTCTTCACTGAAGCTGGTGAAACTTGGGAAGTCTGAATGCAAACCGAGTCTTAAAAAAGGGAAAAAAGCCAAACCACAAATTCTTTTAATTCAGTACCCTCTGTGGAATCCCTGAGCACATTTGTTTGTAATACAGATGCAAGCTTGGAACCTGCATTTGTATCATCTAAGCACACTAATTAATCTTACTCACATGGGCAAGGACAATGTGAGTCCTAACGTGAATAGGGATAATACTAGGAAACAAGACCTATAAAATCCTAACGACCAATAAAGACTATCTGTTTTCAAAATCAGGCCCCAGTATTGTTAATTTCAAGGTCATTTCATGAAACATGTTTTTCTCAGTTTACTTACTGGGGTTTTAAATAGAATAGTAATCCTATACTATTAAGTTTTACAAGTTCATTCCTTGCAGGTATCAAATAATTTCTTTATGAGAGGGCTTTCTGTTTTACTTTTCTTTTTCTTTTTTTTGTTTTAATAGCATGCAGGCTTCTGAACAGTTTAAGAAGAGAATGCTTTAATAATACAATTGCTGTAATTAAAGACCATTTTAAAATAACTTGTACTCTGCCTCCTAGACCTTTGTTAAAACTTTCCAGGAAAACCATTTGGGGAGTGGTATACTTACAGTCTAACTGGTTTTTTTTTTCCTCACCCTTTAAAAACAAAATTTGGCCAGAAAGTTAAATAGCATCCATCAAGTTGCTTGGCACAAGTCACTGCTAAACAACGTGTCTAAATCACCATTCATTTAAACTTTCTGTGCCTCATAAATGGAAGGGCTGAGGGGAAATAAGGACACCCAGAACCTCTTGCAGGTGCTCTGCATTTCTCTGAATCAACCCCATGTTTTGTAGAAGCAATGCTAGATGTATTCAAATTTAGAGCACTGTTAAATCTTCTGGATAAATAATCCTCCTTTGAAATAGTGCCAATGAGAGCACTGCAATATAGCTTAATAGAAGATACTATTTATGGGGCATTAAAGGCATTTACTTAATTCTTGCAAGTCAAACATCAAACCAGGCAGCATGCAGAAAAAACTGAGGATCTGATCCAAAGCTGAGTAACATCTACAACCGTTAATGACAATGGGTCTATAGATTACTCCCTATGGAGTAATCGATACAGTGTTTTCCTGAATCACTGAATTCTTTCCACACTTCTGGGCCAAATCCTGCTTGCATGACATGAAAAACACCACAGCATCCAAAGTCAGTGGAATGAGGGCTGTACAGGCAGCCTGACATCTGCAGAAAGCAAGAAGGATTTGGCCCAAACATTCCTGTTAATACAGGTAGAAATTAACACATTCAGAGGTTAATCAAATAATCAGTTTTCAAATGCAAATCGGAAACCATAGAAAATGCAAGCAACACCAAACAATGAGAAATGGCAAGATCCCACACCACCATCCATTCCTCCTACGAGATGTGAGAA
Organism: Fulmarus glacialis; assembly: GCF_000690835.1. NCBI lineage: Eukaryota > Metazoa > Chordata > Aves > Procellariiformes > Procellariidae > Fulmarus > Fulmarus glacialis. The sequence goes on along the minus strand of NW_009216918.1, from coordinate 54,294 downwards.
AGTATTAGCATCATTCAGTATGACATCCATACCAGATGTTGGCAATCACCTACAGAACATCAGACACTTTCATGCACAGTCTGGAAACAAGCGGGGAGAAAAAGCAAAAACAACAAAAAAAAGAGATCGTGACTTGCACCATGACTGTCCTCACCTAGCCTACTCCTTCTCCTGAGGATACGCATGTGTCTTGTAAATGTCTGCAGGTAGGGAGAGGAGAGTTCGCTCTTGATGAATGTATTTTGTCAGTAGCCGCTGACACGTGGGGGAGTAAAAAGTTTAATGGCATGTTGGCAAACTTGAATGGTTGTCAGCATTCCCGTAGACCATCTTTGCATGGAAATGTGACTGTCAGGCCAGTCTCCAAGGAAAACACAAGTATGTCATGTATTTCTCACCTCTGGGATAGTTACTTCTTGAGTTAAGCGATTTACCCACCAGAAGGATGACATTCATCTCTCTGCAGGAGGACTTCAGTGAGATTGAAGCAGTGAACGGGGGTCAGTCTCCTCCACACAGCCTTAATTCTTGTGCTCCAAGCTCTGTTCTGGCTATCAGTAAAGTACTGGATAACATTCACAGCACTATTTATAGCCTTTAGACTCACATTAACTTAAACAGGAGCTGGATCAGGCCCCAAAGTGCCTTGGCCCAATTTTCTATGAGGTCACCTTTCGCCGGTATCCTGTCATTTTATGTGACATGTTCGTGAGGTACACGCCTGTTCCAGAAAGAGCAGTGGAGCTTCTCTGGATACAGGCACTTCACAAAATCCTGGTGATGATGATGATGACGGCGGCCTGCATTTTGCAGGCTTTTGATAGGAAGGCATAGGAGGGTGTACCTCAGGGCTTTACATTACCTCCATTAGTAGTTATCAAACAACGTTGGTGATTTCCATGCAGATAAACTACGATTTGAAACCCTCTATTGTCATGGGAAGGGTTCCTATCAAGAACACTGGGACTTGGAATCGCTGGTAATGGGAGACAAATGAGAGACTTCAGTGAGTTGTTCTGCTGCTGACCATGGTTCCTATCTAGATTAAAAACGAACAAATCCAGTTGCCATGGCAATGTGCAAGACGCTAATTAATAAATAAAATCACTGAATATTAAAGGTTTTATGCTCCCATAGAGAAAATGTTACCTATTTCTAAAAACCTGAACATAAGGGATGTATGAAGAAATTAAAACCTTTTTTCTTTCAATGAGTCTGGATAAACAGATACCCAACTACTGTACAAAGCTTGTTTTCTCTCGGTATCATGGGCAACTGGAAAACAGAAAGAAATGGGTGTGTTTAGTGCAGAAAAGGGAAAATTGAGGGGATCCATGAAGGTCCTCCGGCACGTTAAGGGCTGCCATAGAGAGTAAGGCACTGACCTGACGTCCTACACAGTGTAGGTAAAAAATAATGAGCTGAGAATGCACCTAGAGAGAGTGAGGCTGGATGGGGGTCTGGATCCCGAGATAGGACCTGCAAGTGATCCACGGCCCTGGAGAGCAGGAGATGCTGGCACGACGGCAACCAAACGGAGCCCAAGCTCTCCAGTGAGCGGGAAGCCCAGGGCTTGCTGGTAGATGCTAATGTTTGAGTTGCCGAATCTGGATCTGAACCCGTCCCCCCAGGGCAAATCTTCTAACGGCAAAAGTAATGAGGTGCTGGAACAGACTTCTCAGGAAGACCATGAGGCCTCCACCTTTGAAGGACTGTTAGAACAAGTCAGGTAGAGATATCACGCCAGGTCTGAGCTATGCTAAATGCAGCCTTAGGCCAGGGGAATGGACTCGGAGAGTTTGGGAGAGCTTTTTGAGTCCTGTGAGTCTGTGTCCCCTAAACGTCCCTGTGCCTGCCTGTGCACTTAAAGCCAGGCATTAAAGGTAGGTGAGATTTTTAAAAGCACTAATTGTTAGCTTTACTGACTCCCTCTGGAGTCAATAGTGAAACTCATTGATTTCAAGTGAAGCAGAATGCCTTTGAAAACCAGCCTCTAAGTGCTTTGCTGGACAGAAGCCTTACACCACAGAGGACTTGGCCCGTTACTTTCGGTAAACAATTTCACTGAGCATGCTGAGTCCAAGCATGTTTGTGCAAACATAACTGCCTGATGGAAAAGCGCGATCAATTTTATTGAGGAAAAGCTTAGATATTTGCAAAGGAGAATACATCTCAGCGTTTTTCACCTAAGATGTAAAAGAGGAAGCAAAAATAACAACCTCCTTCTCCCTCTAGCAGTTGAACCCCAAAATCTCATGGAAGATATTAGTGTTCATCATCTTTTCATTTTTAAGCCTATTGTGGAATAATATTTCATCTCAGCATAAGCCTACGTTATCATTAAAAACTCAGACTGATCTCCAAATAAACCACAGCATCATGCCCAATATTTATTTTAAAATGTATGTGTCTAACTGAAAAATGAACCGACTCCTCTGAAATTATCTGTTAACATTAAAAAAAAAAAAAAACACTCTTAGCTGTGTTTTATAGGCAGCTAGGTGTTCCTTGGCAATTTGTAGCTCTCCACATCTGTAATTTAAACATACTCAGGGCACAGGTAATCTTGACAATAAAATCTAAGACCAGATATTCTATTAGCATATCATCATGCAGTTATGTCAGCAAATGATTTAGCTACTTGTACCTAAAAATGCACTTATCAAAAAACTAATCAAATAGTCAGTCAGAAAGAAAAAAAAGAGAATGTGAGTTATTATGTATTACTCTAATAAATAATACTCCTCATCATTTTTTTTTTTTTTCCTATTAACCACCAAATGGAACAACTCTGGTTTTAATATCACTGAAGGGCTTTGGTGTATTTTTAAATGAAGTTTTTCTGGATCTCAATACTCCTTTTTTTCCCCACCAAAAAACCAGCCAAAATCTATCATTTGATGTAGAACAAGATTCTGCTCCAACTCTGATAAAGAGCAGCAGAAAATTGCTATATATATAAGTCAGCAAAATAGACAGGCTCTGTTCTGAAGAGGCTCAAGCTTGAGACAAGATGGAAAGCGGAAGGTCTGGACAGCCCCTGGAGATGGCTGTCCCTCCAAGTTAGGCTTCAAAACGCAAGCGAAGAAAGCTAGGAAACTCCAGTTTTCTTTCTGATTAGCCACTACTATCCCACGTGATCTGTAAAACTGTGCTCAACTTTCTGTTTCCCAAGAAAAAAAAGTCCTTTCTCAGTGTAAATCCAGTTAGAGAAAACATAACAACACCTCTCTGCTGATTACTCTTTTTAAACTTAAAGACAAAAATTAAGACAGGAACTGCTTTCAAGGAATACCAGAACTAATAATCTTAAAGTATTCTTTAAAAGCTATATTTTGACATATAATTTCAAAGAAAAGTACCTTGCTCTTTCAATAATTTCACTGATTTTCATTACTTTAATGTTGGAATGAGGGAGTAAGCCCTAGACCCATATATATGTTTTCTTAACATCTCAATTCCAGAATTCCCATTTCTAGCTTATACTCCGTGTGACTGCTGTCCCTAAAAGTTTACACCATGGAATTTGTTTAGATTTATACTATAGTGTAGATGCGCATAATGTGATGGATGGAAAATCCCTTCTAACCTTAAAGAGCTGTACGTGAGAATCCGAGCAATTCCCTCGATGTTTTGAATATTTTTGACATGTAATTGCCAACATCTGTTCAGGATTATCACCAATAGGATCTACCATGCATGGTTTTTGCTATCTTCTCTACCTTGTCATGCAGGTTGGAGATGTTAAACACTGAGGCTGAATGAGACCTGTCCATAGATAATGCTTGGCAAGAAAGTATTGTCATATGGTTAGTCCAGTGAGAGTGGACTCATCTCTGCATAAATTACTTAATAGTAAATTTTTTTTTTTTTTAAGAAATAGTAATAGATTAGATAAAAAGCTATGAAAAAAGAGAATCCTTCACTACCAGATCTGTAGTAAAACACTGATTTTCTTTTTGGAGAGGGGGAAATCATATCCTTTAAAATGTGAGAAAATGCATGTTGGTGAAATGCTGAATCTACCGAAATCAATGATGAAACGTTTTCTGATCTCTTCAGGGTCCGAAATTTAAACAGCGTTTCTATCGCATGCAAATGGATAAGCACCATGACCAATTAGGCTATCTATGCCTGCAGTCTTGGAACCTCAGCTCATAGCACAGATTTAGATTCCTCTATCGATGCGCTCTTAAACACGAATACTCATTTTGAGGTCATTAACCTTCCATTTTTAAAAATCAATATCCGAAGATTTTAAAGGACTTTCATTGCCATTTTCATATGGTTCATGAATGAGTACTTTATGTATGTGATTCACGAGCCACTGCATACCGCCGTTCTCACAGCAGCACTCGTTTTAATGAGGTCTGTAATTTTGGAAGCACTCTAATTCCCTCTGCCCACAAAAACAGTATTGGAAAACATATGAAAAATGTATTCTATTGACAGGTCACATTCCCTACATTCCTCCATTTCCCAATCAGTATCTATGGTTAAGTCATTTGTAATTACTGTGTTTGCTACTGGAAATGGCATGTAGGCTTTAACTGCAGCCGGAGTGTTTAACCTGATTTTCACCTGAAATGACTGAGATTGTTTTCAGCGCCCGCAGTACTCTGAACGTTCGTAAGGCTGAGACATTGCCCAGGTCCACAAATTCAGTTATGTATCTGTAACAAGGGAAAGTCACACACAGACAATGACAAAACACCAGCAAAAAAAACAACAGTCAAAGGGACAAAGAGAGACAGAGAAAGAATCACTTGTAGCTGAGAGCCAAAACGCAAGGATCAGGGCTTCTTACCTGGGATTACTGAAATAGTTTTTAAAGCTCTCAATACCCTGAAAGTCCGAAGAGGTGAAACACTGCCTACATTCACAAATTCTCCTACATACCTGTAGAATTAAGTCACAGTTATTTGGAATTATACAATAGAGTATGCGACTTGTCTGCATGAAGAATGCATTCATACATAGCGGGAGCAAATGCAGCCGAATGAGAGGTGCATCCACTTTTCAGGCTGTTCTTTGATGCCATTTGTCCCGGGTTTTTCATAGTACACATTATTTCAAATGTTTCTTGAAGTATTAAACTTACTTAATAGGCATCAATTCTTTAAAACTACTGGATGAACTTTGTTATCGTGCTGTTCAGCAATAAATACTTTAAAGATTTTTCCATCATGTAGTTTAACAAAAAATTCTTTACGTTATAGGAAACATTAAGAGTTCTTTTGCTGCTCTTAAAAAAAATAAAAGCTTCAAATACCCACATAATTTTCACATAATAGCTTCTGCAAACTACATATAGGACAACATGGGAAAATATCAGTGCAAATGTTTCTACTGGGTTATTTATTCTAAGATGCTGTACTCTGTGGTAAAGCAGATGTTGGTTTCAAGAGATGCTTAAAATTTTATTTTGTTTTGTACATCAAATCCATGCCCTTTGGCTGCAGGAAGATGGATTTTGAATGAATGTAACTGCAATCCTACTAAAAACTATTTATGATTAAAATACCAATCCCAGCTCTTCACTGCTGTGCCTATCTTGGTTATCACGGAGACCCATGCCACATCCGAGCAAAATGCTCCCAGGAGGGTCAGTTATGGAATGAGTTTGGTTTTATCAGTGTTGTACAAAATTATTTCCTCCAAGTCAGTATACAGTAAAAGCATAGTCACCACTGTATCTTCTGAACAAAACAGCTCTTGGACCCTTTAATTTAACTATTAAACTTCTATTAAATTTCATCTACATGTACTTCTTTGAGGCATTTGTTTTTACATGTTAAGGAAAAAACTCACCTGCTTATTTTACAAAGCCTGCTTAAGTGGGCTTTGTGCAAAGGCCTCTGGGGAGGACAAAGCATCCTCTCCATATCTACTAATCCAGATTATAACCTGAAGAGCAATATTGCTTCTCCTCTTCATAATCTCATAGGGGAGTCTAGGCAAAGATTTACCTGTTTGGTAATTCTTACCCAGGTTTACCCAGTGCTTCTCTCCCAAACTGTTCTGCAGCATGCAAGGGTGGAAAAAAATAATTTGGGGAGAAGCAATAGCATGGGAATATGGTTTTGCTGACCACAGATTTGTAAAAACACATTAATATGTGAACAAGCATATGAAGCAAATACTACTGCTGCTTGTTCACAGTAGTTAATTAACACTTATTTCGGCCATTTCTTGGATGAAATTGCAGCAGACCAGTTCCTCTGTATCAGGAAGCAAGAAGCAACTGGAATTCCTATCCCGAATTTTCCTGTTAGCCACGGAATTGCGTATTGTCTTTAAGCTTTTGGCAGGGCACTTTCCAACCCAGAGTTATAGCTGCCTCTCCCTCGCCTGTTCTGGAAAGTACTTGCTTGTCTGGGACAGAGTGATCCAAACAGGGGCAGCTTCATAATTTCGCCTGAACCCATCCATGGCCCCACATTGGGTCACAAGCCATGGCTGCGTCTGTTAGCACAGGGTGGGAGAAAAGCCCTGAAGACCTGTGGCACCTCTTACACTCTAGTGTGCTATTTAAAACTCTCTGTGACCCAATCTGTGCTGTTTCTGCCCAAAAGAGGAGGTAAGAAGTTATTTTGCAATAACTGTAAAGCAAGTGATGGTCATTCCACTACAACACGCACCACCGAAAGAATCAGTTAGCTCAAAACCCTTTGTCCATCTAGATCTCATGGCCCCCATCAGGCTTTCCCATTTTGAACCCTCATGCCGTCTTTGTTTCCAGATACAAGAATACCTCTAGCATCACGCTAGCTACAAGCAAAGACAACACCAGAGTTACCTGTATAATCAGTCTTACTTCAAATTACTTCAAATTGTATTTATATGAAGGATAAGTCATATCAGGATAGAGTCTATTATCCAATACTCTGTACTACCTGCTGCTTGCATACTTGGGAAGAGAGTTTCACTGTACATATTGCAGATCATATTGCAGTCACTTTTAACTCTCTGACTGCTGCCTACGGGCTCAAGGCAATACTTTTCTATTTCTTTTCTATTCCAGAATTCCAAGTCTTTTTTTTCTATTCTAAAAATGTTACTATAATATGCCTTCAAGTAAGAAACAATAGGAATGGATACTGGTTCTGAAGAACAGCCATTGCTATAATGTGATGTTGAGAAACTTGATTTTTCACAGTTGGAGGCCCCCCTGTTTTAGGGACCTTCTAACTAAGAGATGAAATATCATTTGGAAAGAAAATTGAAATGTAGCCAGGAAAGAAAGCACAGACACCCAAGCCTCTCATTAAATAAGGCTTAAGGAAGTTTTCATGAATCCTTGGACTGGAGCACTGAGTGGCCATTCAAGTCTAGAAGAATCAGAAAAGCAAAAAGAGGTATAAGCCCACAACCTCTGGAACCAAACCCTGGTTCCTCGCTGCATAGAGTGAATCACCTCTGGGCAACCGTCCACCTCAAGGTCTGTGCAAACCTTTACATCTTTCCAGCTTCCTAAGCACCAAACAGCAGAGATAATGTGGACAGAATTTAAGGGATAGCCAGACCTTGTCCCACACTGACTGTTCAGACTTGAATTTCAGTGACAGTAAATTATATGCTCCCAGAGGAGTTCTGCAGAGCCGGGGGTGATGCCCCAACCGCCGCTCGAGCTGAGAAGATGAGGTGGAGCAGATGCATTGCCAAGGCTGTGGCTCAGCTTGTCCTTTCCTCTTCTCCTTTCTGCCTCAGTGTCAAAACCCTCCTTCCTTGTAGAATAGAGGGAATCCGTGCACAGAAGATCTCCATGTTGTGCTGAATTCAGAGACCTGCAAATGAACTCACATCCCAACTCACAAACAGATGAACTATCGTACCCTGCTTTTACCAGCTGTCTGATGGACAGGACAGCAGACTGGTGACACTTTGTGTTGTTCTGTCCTGCCTCTAAACGATGCAGGACAACTGCACTCAGCACTGCTTGAGCAAAAGTTTAGCTGAGAAAAATACCTAATGTGTGCTGACCTCCAAAAGCTCCTCCCCATCTGCGTTGCATTTTTTTTTTTTAAAGCTTATCAGGATGGCCAGATGTCAGTTCAGCCAAATCCATGGGAATGTAGCAACAGATACCAGGATCCGGCCCAGGGCTGCCTTTGATCCAAAGCCTGCTGAAATAAATGGGAGTCTTCCCGATGAAGTCCACATAAGTTTTACACATCTTCATGCTGTTCCTCTGCTAAATGCTGCTAAGAATATTGGTCCTGATCCCTGCAGCCTACCAGAGTTTCGCTACCAAATTCAGTGGTTCTCACGGGTGTTTGAACTACGTTTGGTTGAACATTTTTTACCAATTTTCGTTCCATTCAAATGTCACGGGCCCAGGAGTTCGGCTCAAATGTCAGTGCTAGCAAGCTTGCATCTCACCTAAGGCTGTGAATTATGAGGTTTAAAGAATGCAGCTAGAACGAAACTAAAACCAGAACATAATATAGGTACCATTAAGCAGAAAATACAGGGAGGTCAGATTAAATCCTTCTATGATCAGGAAATGGGGCCTTTCAGGGCATCTCTACTAGCTGCCACTTCAAGATGACATGCTCTATTCATGTGCTTGTCTCTCTTCTTTCACTATGAAGAAAATCTGGATTTCTAACTCAGCTGGAGATACCGACAGGGTCAGACATCTGCCTTTGGCCAGCGCTTGGGCTGGCCCCGTGTCCGCTGCGAGCGTTGGCTGACTGCTCCCCTGCCCCCGCGTATTTTTAGCTGTCTAGATGCCACAAATCCATCAGCTCCTTCAAAGCACCAGAACCCCACGTCCTGAGTGAACTCTAGGTAGAAGTATACAGCTGAAGGGGAACACCATGTTGGGGGCCAAATTTCTATTCCCAAAATATATAAGAAGTTTCAGAGGCCTTTAAATTAATTCCCTACAGTAGTTGAATAGTAATTACTTTCAGAATGAAGAGGGTTTGTGAAGTGAAGAACGCAAAAACAGCTTTGGTGGCGTTATGGATGAATAGATTATAAATAGGGATTCAAATACATGAGTATTCAGTCACACTTACAACACTTTCTATTCAGGGGTCTCAAGCTTCCCAAAACTATATTAGGGAGGCAGGTATTATTACAGGTATTTTACAAACAGCTCTCTCTGTAGAGCACAGAGAGAGTAAATAATTTCTCCAAAACAGTCTAGTGAATTGAGAGAACAGAATCAAGAATTCCTCTGACTTCTTCCTCTGAAACACTCAGGAAAACAAACTCCATCCTAATATACTTCAGCATTTTCTCATTTTCAGTACAATTTGAGTGAAAAAAAAGAGAACAACCAGAGAGTTTTTTAAAAAGTTCTATTGCATATTGCTGTCTTGAAATATATAAAGGAGTGCTACTTACGCCATAACAATAACACTGAAATCCAGCCAGTTCCACGGATCTCGAAGGAAGGTGAATTCTGTCATGCAAAATCCTCTCGCCAATATTTTTATCAATGACTCAAAAGTGTAAATGCCAGTGAAAGTGTACCTGGGGAATAAAGTGGCCAAGATAGGCAAGAGCATTAGCAAGCAGTAGATGGCAGGAATGGCAGAGGCACACTCAACCCCATCCTACTCAGACGAGACCCTCCTGCCCATCTCGTTGGGGTTGCTCACGTGAGGCATGGCTGCAGCACTGGGCTGTGTATGAGCAGCTTCATGTGGGGACCAAGGAGCATGTAAGAAATGGGAAAGCGCTCATGACAGCCACAGGATGAAGATAATTTTCACCACAGGGTGTACCTTGATGAATCCTCACTCATTAAGTCAAGCATGAATATTACGCTACTAAGCTGTGCTATGGGACTTTTGAAGCTCTGCCTGCAATCGCCAGTGAAAGAGGAACGGATTATGGCACATTCCTTGTTGTTTCTCTGATTTGAAGGAGGGTGGTTGTTCCATTCATACCTCTCATCTCTTCCTGCCCAGGCCATTTTGAAGGACAGCAGGTTAAAAAATGTCACCACCAGGTTTTTATTAGCTAAACTTCCCTTGTGTTTCACTATCCAAGGTAAATCACACCAGCCCTCAGAATTAAACAAGAGAATGCCCTCTCTGAAAAAGAGGAAAACCACTCCCACCCGAATACTATATGTAGTAATTTTGACCTGCTTGACAGTAAAAGAGACACAAGGGTGTTTTCTCCCTTAGTAAGATAAGTTGTTTATTACCAACAGCCTCTTGACTGTGATGATCTTGGATAGAACATACATCTTACTTTTTGTAATAAAGATGATGCTTGTAATAAAATTTAACAAATTCTCTGTGGAGGACAGTAATATATCTGACTTATAACATTCAGATCTGTATTCACCCAGGGCTCTACCTACCATCAGAGACATACTTCAGGGCATACACCACCTCTTTTTTAATGTTTCTACCTGAGACATCTAGCCCAATGGGATTAGGTATTCTAGGCCATATCTTAATAAAAATAATAAATGTTTAGTATCTACCACTGGCATTCCCTACCCCTTTTCTCCAAATGGAGATGCAGCTGATACCAAAACCTATTAAAAAAACCCAAACAAACACCTAAAATCCCACAAAACACAAATCCCGTAAGTCATGATGTTAGGGGCTTTCACTGGAAACACTAGTTGGGTTTTCTGTTCAGTCCCTAAATATCAGTAGCTATAATGGTGCCGTCACACACAAAAAATTGTAACAGTTGGGATTCCTGTTTGGTAAAAAAAAAGGTGTAAGCAATTGAAGGTGGTAATATAAGGAAGAACTTCATTACGCATAAAAAGGAAGTGTTTTCTCTTAGCTGTATTCCGCTGATCTGCAACTGGGCACACATACAGGTAGTGGCAAATCTCACGCCCTCCTGCCATCATGTCACACAGTAGAGCTAGTTACATGTGTCATAAAACCTCAGTATGCTTCATCTTAAAATGGAGATTAGCAGGACTGTGTTTGTCCAACAGTGGGTGTAAAATGTTTCTCGTATCTCCCCTTTGACCATACACTTAAGCATTATCTTGTATCTGACTTTTCATGGCTCCTATTTAGTTGTGCTCTGGTATTTCAAATATAGGTCATCCACGTGACAGTCTCTTTAAGCATGTGTATTCAGTAATACATGCAGAAAACACATGCAAAGAACTAAAAAAAAATACTTAACGGTACATAAGCTCATTAAAATGATAAAGCACTTGTATTTATTCAGCATGTCAGATGGTTTAATTGATTGTACAATCATCATCTAATTCTAAATGGATGGGGCAAAGTCCTCCAGCAGCTGAACAGCTTCTTTAACAACAGAAGTCAGGATCTTTTAAAAATTTTTCGTTGGGGTAAGTTGAATGGATTTCTTTTTTTCAAAATGGTAAGGAAAATGTTTTAAAGGAAGATCTAGGACAAATATTTGCACAAGGTTACCCTTGTATCCCCTGTGAGTCTCTGGAATGGCAGAACAAAATAGATTAAATGTATCTTTTCCAAATCCAATATTAATCAATTTGAATTAAAGTTCATCGGGTTATTTTGCTCCTCAAAAGTACTTGCCTTTGATTTCATTCTATGCATTTGAGGAGGAAAGGCTGAGAGGTATGAGGGGATGCAGGAGAAGAGGAAACATGGAAGGGAAAGGATTTACTCCACGCTGCATGAAGCCCTTTGCATTTCTGCTCTAAGTTTCGTGCATGCCCTGCTTGGTGCACTGATAACATCAACCACATTTTCTTGCCTACGGAAGACACGACAAGCACTTCGATATTTTCCTCCAGAATGTTCAAATTCCCAGCTGATGAGATGTCCATGTTTCAGCTGAATACATCATGGCTATGGTAGTGTGTGACAGTTTTCAATAAGAAAAGGACAACGTCAGGGGAAAAGGAAAGTCACAGACATCTTTGAGGGTAGTACACTATACAGAAATACATGAAACATCCTGGGATTAGGATGTTGTTGTGATCAGATGAAATATTTGGTTCAGTGCTATCTATAATTAGTAATTTATGGCCTAGAAGATGTGCCCTGCATGATTTTATGAAACTTAAAATAAGGGCATTTTACTGTCTTTCCTTACAGCCCTGAGTAGACCAACCACCAGGCTACAGAGCAGCAGATGGCTGTGTTTATTATACGTCAGTCAAAAACAAAAAGTGTGTTCCGATTGGTTCAATGAGCCAAAATAATTGTTTAATGCACTGTAGGTTGATTAGCTTGTGCATCTGGTATCTGTTTCTAACAGCAATATTTAAAAGCAACTTAAAGAAATGAAATGGGCTTTCTGAAGCCCGTTACTCTTTTTTTAAATTAATTTTTAAAAATAGAACAACCAAAAAAACCTTCAAGTGATATCTTTGCTAAAAAGCTAAAAAGACAGGAATCCTCATTAAAGTGTTCCCAGACAATTTTATGCTCGCTCATAAAGTATGCCTACCTACGATTACAGGGGAACACCTCTCGTGATGCGCTCAGTCCAAAAGAAACTTTTGCTTCCAATAAGTTTCAGTTTAAGGACAGAACTAAGTATGTCCAGAAAGTATTTGCTGAAATAATTCAACTTAAACTCCATCAGCCTATTCTAATGTGTCCAACCATCGAATCTCTTGCATGGGAACTGTGGAAGGCTGGCCACTTTCAAGTGGAGTTCTCCTCATACGTGATTTCATTCAGAGCACAGCAGGTGCATTTAGCACGAAGTATGAGTTCGGTAGACTAAAAATTGTTGGTTGACTTACTAAGGGAGTTTTCACAGGCCACAAACGCCTGGCAAAATATTTTGTCAGGACAGATACTATGGTCAGTATTACTGGAAAGAAATTAGACAACAGGAAACAAGATGAAAAGAAGAATGTAACAAATGGAAGAGGAAGGACGCGATAAGGACAGGGCAGCTGTAAAATAGCAAGGATACTTACTCAACGTATTTATTCCATGACGGAGTCTCTGATTGTGCCATGAACACACAATTAGTTAAAATAGTGCACATAATAAACATACTGAACAACGTAAATAAGCTAATTAAGGAAAACAACACATATGTCATAAGACTTCATAAATTTTTGTCATTTCACACAAGATGTGACAGCTCACTCATAATTTGCAAGATGCTTAAAAAGCACTATAAACATTTGTTTGCAAGTGCAGAAGGAAACAAATCATTATATAAACATAGAAAAAATGAGGGAATCCTCCCCGCTTTTTTTTTTCTTTGCCTACATCTTTTACACATACTTTATACAGCAAAGAAATGTACTGACTCTACAGTCTTCTGAAAATACAATACCCCAAATTTACAGCTGTGTCGGTCAGGTGACAATGTGCATAGGTGCACAACTTTGTATGAAAAGAGGGATTAGTCTCATTTAAGTATCTACAGAAAAACCTGTGTCTGCAAATTCCCATTTTATTTTGCATCCTGAAACATTTCTCAGGCAGTAGGGCAAGTTATAAATCTGGTCTTTCTAATCTTTCTAATGGGCTTGAGGTCTTGCTTTCAGTATAAAGTTTCACCAAAAGCTAATATGAGTTTCAGAGCACTAATTTTCAGGCTTGGACTGCAAACCCGGTTGGCAAATACACAGTCTTGGTCTGCAAAGCTGACTGCCTCAGCTGAGGCACCAGTTTCCCTAATTGGAGGCTAAAATGAACCTCCCAAGTGTATAGTCCATGCACTTAGCTGCTAAACTGAGGCCATAAATATGAAAAGGAGCACCCTAAATCGAATTCCTGAAATTGAAAACACAGTTTTCAACTGCTCTCCTAAAAGCACATGCCACTTTCTGTAAAAAAATTAGAAAACATGATGGGATTCTCCTGCATAAATAACAGGTCCAATGCTACTGGAGAAAGTTTAACTAACGAGTTTAAGAGGAGAGAAGATAAGGCAAAGGAAAACAGCCAACAACTCAGTCAATAGGTTGGGACCCTTCTCAAGAAGGAACAGTAGCATCCAAATGTGTATTTCTTTTGCCTTCTTTAGGAAACAAAAGAAGTTTTTTTTTGTTTCTCCCCTTTACTGATCCTGTTGGTGATATTTTTTTGTTTAAGAATAGCGATCAAAGCATATAATTTCAAAAGTATGTCCTGAAATGTTTGCATACAAATTGTCCTTTCACAGAGCCAAAATCTCTGCTGAATACCGAGTGGAACGTTTTCCGATGGGCCGCATAAGCAACCAGGAGGTTAAATTGGTAGTAACCAACCTGCGTATTCCCCAGCGCCACTGCAGAAAGCAGTAATTGAACTCAAAGGGACTGTTCATCTCACAAACATTTTCCACTTCTGGGGCCTCTGCTGAAGGACTGGGAAGGATATCTGATATCCAGTCGCATTTTCTCAAGTCAGCCTGAGATACGTTTCTAGAAGTTGTGTCCATCTGGTTAACACAATTAGGTTGTAAGCTGCAGCTAGCCTAGCAAACGCTGGATTAATTTTTCAAATACAGTGAAATGCTATGAAATGCTATGAAAACAACAATTGTAAAACAGAGTGGTCTCTTCAGGCCACGCCAAACACATAGTATCCTCCAACTGAATTCCAAGCTAGGAAATTCCTCTACAACCACCCATTTTAGGATCACTGGTCTGATTTATACATCCCTGTTTCCTTGTGGTATAAGTTGAATCTAACAGTTTTCCCAGATGCTCACTTATAGGCAGATGTCATCACCTTCTTGTTGAAACACCGAAGAGAATATACCAGAGAACACAGGTTGAAAATGTAAGGGGTCAGCTTTGGGACAGCAAATGCACTATGAATTCAAACTGAGTTTCATGACCAAGCATGTTCTTTTACAAAGAACATAAAAGAAAGAAACATTTCAGCTGGTTATGCACCAAAGTCAGAGATCTGTATTAAAAGAAAGAGAAAACAGAAATTCCTCCAGAATGAAAATGAGCATTCCTTCCTGAAATCTAATGCAATAGATGATGATCTACTCAGAAAGAACAAAGTAAAGGAGATGAAATTGAAATAATCTGTATTAGCACCATTGTCTGTTAGCTATCTTAGAACTGCTATTAATTCCAATTTTTGAAAGCCTACTGATCCATGAGTTGGCATGGCTAACACATCCAGAAGTATGGGTTGGATTCTGTTATGGACCACAAACCAAATATACTAAGCGACTCATCAGGATCCTTTCTGCAATAAATTAAACCTATTATTTCCAATCTGAAGTTATAGAATAGGCTTTGAGCAAACTGATTCTGAAAGTTATAAATTTCATCTTCTAGCACGAAGATATTGAGTCAAACACGGCATACTTCTATTCTAGACTTCATTATGATGGATAATTGTTAATTAGCAGACTGAATACTAGAGGCTCTTTAAGTGATCATTGCCAAATTACATATAATACGTGCAAGCAAAGGTTAGGCCCAATCAATAGTACATATAATTGGTGCTTCACAAGGTCTCATTTTCCCTTACGGAGGAAAGTGTGTAAAATCAGATGGGAGAAAAGTTGCAAGCAGGAAATATGAACAAAGATTGGAAATTCTTTAAGAAGATTTTTTTTTTTTTTTTCAAATGGGCCAGAATCCATAATTCTAGCATCAAGGAAGGTAATTTTGGCCAAAACCCCATTCTGGATCAGTGGCAAACTGAGAGCAACTACCTATAATACCTAGAAAAACTAGGAATAGCAATTGCTATGGATTTTATACAGGACAGCAAACTGCTTGGAGAAACTAAGGACACCACAGAATGGTCCTTGGCTTGCAGGCAAGAAGAACTAAGAGGAGTCTTTTAAGCATAAGGCATCAATGAAACGTTAGCAGTGGTTTAATCTTATTAATGGGTGGAGGTAGTAAATGTTAAAGATGTTAACAATAGCTAATAATGATGCAGAAGGCAAAAGGGTTCATCCAATGCTTCTGTTTTGCATTTGATATAGACGGGATGCAGGCCTATGCTCCCCATGTCCTCTGTGACAGAAATGGACCAGGGCCTTGTTCTGGGCAGCCATCTGGGCCATGGTCCCTTCATGCGGCCTCCTAGACTCTGAAGAAGAGGAGAAACACCTAGAAGAGGTTTAGGGGTACGTTGTTAATTGAAGTAATTCACATTACTAGGAGGCTGTGGATATTTTTTTCTCTTGGAAAGGTGTATTTTTGAATGACTAGATTGATCAGGCTTGGCTGGATGAGCAGTGAACATACAGCACCTACCCTGCCTGAAGTCTCAGAGGAAGAACGCCACGTGCAGCTACTTAACCACAAAATGTGACCCCCACAGCTTCTTTATAGGACGATTTTACTCTGTCCTCTCTGTCCTGTTCTACCGTTGGCCTTCAAGGTACAGTCAATGACTGGAAATGGAAATACTAAAGAAGTTGGTTCAGACACTTACGTGACAGGACACCGTTTTTTAATGCTCTTTTTTGACTTTTGCCCTGGGGAAGATAAAGATTGCTTGATTACACTCACGCAAGACAATAGATCTGGTTCCCAGATTCATGTCTGTGATATTATCTGCTTGAGTACCTGCCGATTCAGGCTCCTTTCCGCCTGGGATATTGACTGCCTGCTCAGCCAATTGGCCTTTGTGTTTCAGGTTGATGTGAAAGGTCGTTATCGACAGAAAACAAATCAGTGCCTGATGCAGGAACTTCACCGCTCTTTCACTGGGACTGGAGCTGTTGCCTCCTGCCTGTGCTTGCCGAAGATTGAGCTGTTGGATTTCCTGACGTTATCAACACAAGGTGATAACTTGGGTCTTTCTGGAACTAAAATGCTATTTGCATTGTGACCTTCCACTCCCAAAATTTTACACTCCTTATCTGACCATATTTCTGTTCCTGACATATCTTTCATATTCACTTTTCTGTGGTTTTTATCCTTCAAAGTAACGTGATAAGGATTTCTTGCATATTTATCTTTTGGTTGACTGCTACAAAAGGCATGTAGTTCCTTGTATTACACATACCTGTGACCTTTTAGTTCACCAGCCAGTGCAGAAGAAAGTGAGCAAAAGACAGAACAGGCCTCCAAAGCTGGAGCCAATATTCACACATACATGCTTTTTTCTAAGAAGCTCAATTTTCAAATTCTTCTCTTAGCCACACTCGTGCAAATTCATTGACCTCAATTAACTTCAGCAAGGCTGTGCTGATGCGACTGTACCTAATAAACACTGTTGGGCTCTGGGTATGCAGCAGCATGTGCTGTACTGCTTGCACGTATAACCTAACCCATAAGCAAATCTCTCTGCAAAATTCTATGGTGTATTCTTAGTAACCATACTAACGTCTTGGCTGATATCACATATTCATTTTGCATAGAATTATTGTTACTAGAAGCTGCCCATTTTTCCTCTTGCTAGAATATCTATATTCTCACTTTTTTTTTTCCCTCACCGCATGGACAACCAGTGGGAATCAGGTTTCTTTCCCTATTTTTTCCCCTGAAATTTGATAATAAACTAATGATTCTAAGATGCTACCTGCTTAGTACTTATTAGTTCTCTCTGGTGAACATGGGCATTGCAGATGAGGGATTTCCATCACTAAAACATCACATGATCATCACAGCAGCATGTGGAGTCTTTGAATTATAACTGCCAGGTCTCTCATGCGCACTGCAGAGAAAGCAGGCAACTCATGAAGAAGGGTGTGTTTTTAGTAACGTTCACACAAAGCTGAACATTTGGGTCAGTTTGGTCTTCCAGAGAGATGTGACTATGTCAGAATATAATGTTTCTGTGGCCACATTAAAAAAACAAGCCAAAACCAACCGCTGCATATATACCTCTCTCTCTGTCTTACATGACTTCAGAACTAGAGCTAGGGGAAATCAGGCATTTCCCTTCCATTGAAAGGTCCAGCAGGCCAGCCTGTGCTTTCACTCCTAGCTGAATAACACCTTGCAATAAACAAATTAAAAAACCAACAAAACAATTTTTTAAATGTTCTGTTCCAGGAGAGCAAAAAAATTCAGTTCTGAGGCAGTTCAAAATTAAATTGCGTCTGCATACAGTGTCACAGAGTCTCACGGGAGAGGTTGCTTAAGTGCTCAGCAGCAAAGCTCTCCATCAGCGTAGTTTTCCCCAGGTGTTCTCCAGCCTCCTGGTTTCCTTCCTTTCTAAGGTACTACACCCAGTTTCTTCCACTGACTTTTTACCAAACATGATCAGGCCCTTCACACCCTTTAAACCTGAGTAAACTCACCAGACTCTCCAGTGCAGTTCACATTATCTGATGCCAGTAGTAGAATATAGTCATTTTCGTAGCTCACATAACAATATAAAATGAAACAAACCAAAAATCCAAGTGCGTTTCTGCTTGTGCAAGCAAATGCAGCCGAAAAATTTAAAACAGCTTAACGAAATAAAATGGTTTCTGACTTCCACCCATCTGTGTTTAAAAACCATATAAAATACACAAGAAGGGAAATCAACAGAAAGGATATGAATGTACCAAAATTTTAATTGCTGCTCTTCTGATTGGATGGAAAGGACTAAGTATATACAAGACAGGAGTGGCACTAAATCGAAAGATTGTCTTCCCTTTGTTCAGTACTATAAATGTCTGGAAAACAAAATAGAAAATGAGAACATTCAGTATTTGCATTTATGCTCAGCTTTTCCCAGCCCACGTCCCATTAGGAAATTCCTGCCAGTATCCCATACGTCTTCACCGCTCCCTCCAAGACCCCCAAATTCCTCTTCATTCAGTGGAGAGTTTTGTCCAAGACCCTCCCAGCAGAGCCGTTGCCTGTCCTATTGCAATACCCCAACTATTTTTTCTTCCTTCACTCCTTACAGGGTCTTGTGCCACCACCTGCATCACAGGGCTGGGAAGAGAGTGGAATCACCTTTAAAAATGAAAAACAACCTGGAGACTAAAATGTGGTGGATACGCTCTTCTTCCCAGGTGCCGGGAACCTTACTATGTTGTTACTCCATATTCTCTACCTTGAGCACTTTGTTGCTCTCAGTCGATGTTTTTTGTCTCACCAAGTAAGAAGCTGCATGAGGCACAGTTCCACAGCAGGATCTGACCCTGGCACTGAGGCACTGTCATTGTACATTGTACTCAGGTTAATATAGGCGGAGGAAACCCATACTGTGAGTTATCTTAAATCCAAAGCAAACGTGAATTTACAGAGCTCTGAGGATGCCCCACCATCCATCGAATATTAGAGGAACTAATATTCGATCAGAGACAGGATCAGGACACCCAATAGATAAACTCTAAGCAACTCACCCACCTTGAGTCTAAGGCCTTCATGACACTAAAATTACAAATCTATATCCTGCTGCTTGTGCCTGGGGATAGCAGGCAAATTAAAAGGTAAATTAATTCTGGCCCTTCCAGGTAAGTAATCTATTTGTCTTTATCCATTTAACTTTTATTCTGTAGTTCTTGCACCTGTTTTTACACGGTTTTAATAGAAGTAGCATTGTGGTCATATTAATTCATTGTTTACAGGAAAGAGCATAGCCCAAAATCAGGAACATCAGTACCTGAAAGAACTGGAAGCTGCCTGAAAATACACTGCGCTTCCAAGCCTTACTTTGTCCCCTGTGTTGCAAAATGTTTGGAAAGGGGAACGAACTGTAGTAAGCAACCAGCCCAGCTCTGCTGTCCACAGCCGTTTGACAGAAGCTGTTTGCACTGTTGTGGCTTTGGTCCAGCCTACACGTGATTCCTCATCAGGTGATGCTCTCTTTGGGACGAAGCTTACCCTTCTGCAAAGTGCCAGCATTGCACATGCTACTCACATCTCCCTTCACGTCTATTTTGGTCATCTTAAATGGTAAAAGAACCGCTGCTCTCCAGGAACGGTTGTGGAGGTGCCTCCTGCTCTTACGCAGAGTGCTAGCACGAGACCCAAGTCACCCAGCAGCCCTTAACATTAAGGGGCTTAAGTGATAAACAGACCTGTGAAGAGTCAAGGCTCCTGCAGAAGGCAAGATAGGGTAGGAAAAAACCTCTGGCTTAATTTAACTCAGCTACTGCTCTGCTCTTTTCAGACACTGTATATTCATACTCAGAGTTATCTGAAAACACCCAAGTTTTAATTATGGTTTTTATTCCTCTTTGCCCTCCTGCTTAGATGTTTTCTGGGAGCCCTGCTCATGCCGAAACTCTGGTCCTTAATCTGGAAAAAAATATTTTTGCTGGCTGTAGAAAGATAAAAACCAGAACCCTCAAAACAGAGACAGTGTTTATGCTTTAGCAAAAGCAAAGAAGCAGGATAGTTGGCTGGTGCTCACCTTACGATCATTGTAGAAAGGGTCAAGGTCCTCCAATGGCTCCCCAATGAGCTCTGGAGGAACAGTCCCATAGATATCGGGCAGCTTCTTGCAAGCTTGCAAATCAAACTGCGGCTGAGGTTTCTCTTCTTCGCCCAGCTGCTCTCTGTATTCCTGCTTTGCATTCCTTGCAAGCTTCTCCGCGATTCGTTTCTCAATAGCAGCCAAGGATTCAGGCGTGAACCGGTGGAAGCTGTTAGTACCCGGTGGTAACAAGAAGTCAGCCATCTTTTCATCCTGCTTTGTCTTTACTGGTCTTTACTCCTAGTAGTGGAAACAGCTGAAACAAAAAGTACCAAAGGTTAGTGACAGGAGCTAAGCAAGAAGAACAAAGCTATCGGAATGAAAAAAATAACCCAAGTATCTTGTAGGCTATCTGTTATCAGGAAACCCTTCATCTATTTTTATGTGGTTAGTAGAACATCAAGGAAAACAGAAATGACTGAAACTGTAATTTCAGTTAGGAATCATTCGTGATCAGAGCTAAAAAGACTTTGTAGATAGACTGTGGAGTATTCTTAAGTTTTTCAGTCACTTGGAATCCTAAATCCAAACTAAGGAGTAACTTAGATTCATGCAAGCTTAAGTTTCATTGAAAGCCACAGGGATTTGGATTCCTAACTCATTTTTGAAAATGCAGCTCTGGGAGTGGATGAACAATGTGCCAGAGATAACTGCAGGGCAGATTTAAATCAGCTGATCTCTGGCCACTTGATGCAAACTCTAAAAATGCCCCAGCTGTTCTATTCCAAATTTAAAGAGTGAAGGGTCAAGTTCAGATTCCTAAATCACATAGAAATTCTTCATAATCTCTGTCTTAGGCTTCTGCAACATAATTTTTATTTTTCTTCAGGATAGGAAATACCATCTTCAAGATAGCTGTCAAGACTTTTGAGCATTTTCCTCTCCTCCACACCCTACAATCTGAAGGATGTTGGAAACTCAAATGTGCCTGGCAAAGCCCTGTGACCTTCATGAGAGCACTCCAAGCTTCTGAGACGCTAAATAGCCACTGCTGCCAGTTCATCACATCTGAACACCAGGCTCCTTCCATCCAATACCAGTTGGGCAACGAAGCTGGTGAAGGGTCTAGAGAACAAGTCCTATGAGGAGCGGCTGAGGGAACTGGGGCTGTTTAGCCTGGAGGAGAGGAGGCTGAGGGGAGACCTCATCGTGCTCTACAACTACCTGAAAGGAGGTTGTAGCGAGGTGGGGGTTGGTCTCTTCTCCCAAGTAACAAGCAATAGGACGAGAGGAAATGGCCTCAAGTTGCGCCAAGGGAGGTTTAGACTGGACATTACGAAAAACTTCTTTCCTGAAAGAGTGGTCAGGCCTTGGAACAGGCTGCCCAGGGAAGTGGTGGAGTCACCATCCCTGGAGGTATTTAAAAGACGTGTAGATGAGGCGCTTAGGGACATGGTTTAGTGGGTATGGTGGTGTTGGGTTAACGGTTGGACTTGATGATCTTAGAGGTCTTTTCCAACCTTAACGATCCTATGATTCTATGAACATCTAACCCAAACCTGTGAGGTTTGACCATCTTGGGTTGATGGTGCTTCACTGCCAACACTTCCAATGCCTGCCTGAATGAAAATGAGTGAGAATTGCCACGTCTTCAACTTACACGAATAAAGCCAAGCATGAAAAACACAGCAGAACAAAAAGCCTTCTTGTATCTGCACTAAACAACACGGATAGCTGCGAAAATTAATGTAAAACTACTGTTTGAAAAGGGATGAAGCTTATCCCTGTTCTAGTAGCCTGCACAAATCCATCCAAGTTCACTAAACCCATATTGTGCAATTTAATAGTGACTTTAGTGGCATGTTTTTCCAGCAACAGAAACCCTCACTATGCAACAATTAAAACTCATTTCACAGAAGAAACACAGCCCTTGTTGTTTTACCACCACCAGACCATTCATACTAAACCAGAATACAAGCTGGTGACAAACAAAATCGTAGATTTTGAGGTGGGCTACCCTATTGCATTTGTCGATGTGTGCAGGATACAATTCTTTGTTCAGCTGCAATTGTTTTTTTCTGCTTTCAGATGGTATTTGTCTATTTACAGTGGATAGTTCCAGATAGTCTGCTTCTATTAGGCTCTGTGATGACAGCATTTTTGTTAGCAAACAAGACTTTAACTGGACTCTGCATGACAAATAGCATATTTATTGACTCAATTTATTTGAGTAAAGTATTCTTTCAAATAACTACTGTTTTTCCTATTCTGACTTCGTTTTAAAATGAATTCATTAAATTGTCATTGATCACAGCCTATCATACAGGAATGATTTACTGGAGCTTGTACATTATATTCCACATTACTGCTTGTTTGAACAAGCAGAGCTAAAATGAATTAGCCTTCCTGGAGTTTGGGTATTCTGACATTCTTCTTTATTTAGATTTATTCTCTTTATTCCTTTCCCCCCTCCCCCCACATCATTTGTTTTATCCCCTTCCTCCTGAAAAACAGGAAATTAGAAGCTTTTCCACAAATTGAGTTTTCTTATGCTCAACGCTTTGTGACTCAGCACCAGTGCAAGCAAATAGAATTTCACTTTCTCTAAATGACATCAGTACAGGTGGCCAGAGAATTCTCAGAGGTTTTTTGTCATTTCAATTTTTGTTTCTTCTCAGTGAAACCTGTCTCAGTGCTGAAGGGGACAACAAAAATCAGTGGCCGATCAGTACGTCTGGAAGGGCACAGACTAAGTCTCTAAACCGGAGAGGAGATCGTTGTGGGCTGTTAGTTCAAGTATAGATAATCATGAGCGCTGTGAAGACAGTGAATGGGGAATGATTGTTCGCTTTTTCTCATAATACAAGAATGGAGAAATTTCAAATGAAATCACAGAGCAGCAGGTTTGAAACAACCACTGGAGCCGCTTTCCACATGGCACAGAGTTATCCTGTGAAACTTGTTGGCTGCAAATGGCAAGGATTCACAGAGCCACAAGACAAATCCCAGGGGAAAAGATCCATTACTGGTTTTAAACACAAAGATGTTGTCTCTGACTGAGAAAATCCCTTAGCTGCAGAACCTGGGTGCATGCAAGAAAGACTACTTATGTTTGCCCTACTTTTACACTCTTCCTAGGCTACCAGTCTGGAGAAACCCATCATCTTTTGTCCTTACGTAGCACTAATGGCAACACAAGACAGCCTACGCTGCCTTGGACAAGGGCTCAACCTGCCTGCCCACTCCTGTGGCCGGCCCGACTTGTGAAGACGTGGAAGCACACAGAGAACCAAAGTCAATACCCCCGACCATCTGCAGGTGCTCACGATCCGCATCGCACCCACTACCTGCTTCCAGTGCTTCGTAGCACGGGCTGGGTGACTGCCTCCAACCTATGCAGACATTCCCTTTGCTGGAAAACTGGTGGTAGCCACCTCTGCACCACCTTCTCCATATAGCCGAACTGGAGGTATGGCCATATAGTATGAGGGACACCGAGTACTTTACTGAGATGATAAGAAAATGTGTGGAATGTCTCTACTAAGTGCTGCAGTTTTCATGGGTGTTGCTTGATCACAAGACTGAATCTTCACTAGAATATTCAGCATCCTTCTGAGACTTCCTTAAAGACTTCCAAAAGAAGCCATTCTGGCAACAGAACCGGTCAAAATTTTTTTAAAAATTTTAAAAAAAAAAAGGATAGGCGATGGTGAGGGAGATAAAATAGCCAGAAAAACCTATACAAAATAAGTTTGTTGTTTGTTTTTTTTTTTTAAAGGGAATTATTTTTGCTTAAATCTCTCTCTTACTAGAAAATTGAATCAACTTCAAACTGGTCAAAACCAGATCTTTTCAATCTTATCTGCAAATTCCAGAAAGATAGCTGCCTAGGAACAACTGGAAAATCCTACACAAACTTCATTAGAGCTTTTGCTACTCTTCTATTTACTTTTCCTTAAAAAAATTACATTTTCCAGCATCCTTACAACTGAAAAATCTTGACATGTTTTATCTTCATATTGTATATAAGTTAAAGTTCCAAATTTTAATAAATATATTTAGCCTAATTCTTTTTCAATTTCATATGCTTTCAGAAAAAGAACAAGATAATTTCACAGGTCCTTTCTATGTCTAATTTCTTTTAATCTATGAATTGCAAACATTTCTACAAATAGCCAGGGTTAGCCCAGATGTTTCTTAAAAGGGTAAGAAAGCACCGCAACTTAAAAAGGGAAATCATCAATGACTGAATCAAAGAGCTGGAATGCCATCTCTTAAGAGATAATAGCTGTTGTGACTCACGTTTTTACAATATGAGCCTGGATTTTTCCATTCCTCTCAGGCATATTTTTGAAGTACAAGGCTTCAAACACATTGTTTCTGTGATATCACCATGCACAGAATGAACATTTCCCTCTTGCTTTGTCTTTGTTAAATTCAGTTAACATCGGTTCTTGCTGATAAAAATGTACTCGTTATGTAAACAAAATGTGCATATGAAAATAAAGCCCCAAGATGCGTATTTTCTATGCCATGGCACAAGTGAGAACAGCACAAACAAATAAGATATTGCTAGCGCCTGTATTTATTCAGAAAGATAAATGTCGTTTTCCGTTACAGTTTTAGCCTTACTCTCATAGGCTTCAGCCACCCCAGCTCAAAAGACCTTTCAGGTTCTCAGAACACGACCTGTATGCCCTAGAAGCCTTTCCCTGACTCTCCGTGGATGAGTGACCATCACCCGAAAGGCCACTTTGGCCAACAGGTTGACTGCAGGGGTGTAAATACAAGGAAAGTGGGTCCTGCTCACCTCCAGCTAGCTTCTCTCCTGCTCTTGCATGGGCTTTGTGGACTCAGACCACCACCCTAGCACCTACCAGCCCCTTATCATGGCCCAAGACGCTGACACGAGCCAGCAAGAGGTCCCATCCCCCAGAAGCAACAGGGGAAGCAGAGGCTGAGGTCCTTGCTGTGCGCTACACCTGGCTGGGCACTGACTTCAAAGAAGTCACGGCTTCTTGCACCTCCATCTCCTGCTTGCACGACGGCATAGGATTGCTTGCCTGGCGTGGCATCAAGGACATGCATGCATATATTTCAGGCACTTGGCAATGAGAGTAAAGGAGCCAAACTTAAGATCAACAACGTGAAAGTGGCGCTCACAGGCTAAAGGTTTGATACCATCAGACATGCTCATTTCGAGTAGGATTGTATTCATTTAACCCTACTGATTTCCGTGATGCCACTCAAGAAGCTATTACTGACCACGGGCTGAGAAGATGGATGATAGCCCGTGGCAGCAGGGATGTTCCCACTGCGATTCTGCTAGACCTAAATCTTACAAAATGACAGTTTAGGAGTCCTGAATTCTCCTTTTCTTTAAGAAATGTTTGTGACTAAATATACACTTTGCATTCCTAACTGCTGTGGTAACAAAAACAGTCATGAGGATGGGTGTCTTCTACGTGGAGCACAGTCGTCTTTTTTTCCCCCCCTCTTTTCCATATAATCTCTTTGGCATTTTCCTTTGACCTGCAGAGCACTGCAAAACATGAGAATAATAGGCTAGGGAAATAAAGAACAATACAATGACACATCTAATTTAATGTCACTGGCCCAGATTCACAACTTCTTATGCATAAGTTTACACATACACACAAACATTTTATCGTATTTAAAAAAACTACAAGGTGATATGGGACCACATGGAAGTGTTATTCCAACCATGAAGTAATGGCTTCATGGAGAACTCCTGCTTTTAATTAAGATCAAATAAAGACCTTCTACATAAAGATACATAAAGAGGCTAAAGAAGTCAAGGTGACTTAGACTTCATAATTCTTCATAATTTTACTAACAATCAACAGGCAACCTTTTGAGACTTAATTCACTTGTATTTATACCGCACCTCACATTCCACAGCTAGGAGGTATCATGGGAAATTCTTTTTTAACTGAAAAATTTCAGTTGCTGTTAATACACACACTGAGGGTCTGTGTGCTCACATCAAAACAAGGGGGAACTGAATAACACCGTCCTTGAAATTTCACACAGCACACTCATTACTTCTGCTTAAACTGATATCTGGTTTGTTTCTTTTTTCCAACAGGCGTAATTTTGTCAAGACCATAAACAATGATTTTTTTGTAGTACACGTTCCTAACACATATAAACAACCACATCTCCAGCTGGCGTAAACCAGCACAGCTCTACCCATCCCAGGAAAGTCACAGCGGCCGGGGAAGTGATCTATTAAGACCAGGAATATTTGGATAGAAATGCTTTCTTTAAAGAGAGTACCTTCACACCAGAGCAGGAACACCAGAGAGCGTGTAATTGAGGTTTCAAAGTAATGGCCTAGAAGGTAACCAAGCTTGCAGGGAGCTGGAGAACCCTGGGGTTTTTTGCAGCATGTGAAGGCAATCTGCAAATGCTTCTTCATCCAGAGGCATCTTGTTGGGGGAGCTCAGAGTCAAAGGTGCAAAAAGGGGTGCTGGAGACACCAATGCCTGCCTGGGACCGGGCAGGCTCCCGTGGCTCACCTGCAGGGGAAAGGCTTTGTACTCCACAAAAATCTGATGGAAACGGCTGCAGTGTTTAGCTCTCGAAGGAGATCTAGGAAATCAGCCCAAGACTGACACAGGAGGAGCTGTGAGACAGAGTTCCTCTCGCTGCCCGCACCAGAAGGCAACCCTGCAGGTTGATATGAGGTTGCGTAACACAGATTTCCTAAAATAAGCCCTGTTTGTTCACCATGCATGCCGACCAGGGGCAGAAATAAATAAGTAAAGAGAACTCATTGCATTCACATCGTTGGGAAAAAAAACAACACAAAATGTCCAAACCGAAATCTCAGAGTCACCGACCCACGAGCCTTTCGTCACAACCAGTTCTGCCTACGCTGTATCTTCTTTTAAATCCAGTTTAATGAGTTTTGCTGGCATCTCGCTCATCAGAATCGCGGCATTCTGACATTACCAATGACTTATTGATAAGATAAAGTCTTCAGAAAGCTAACGTGCTAAAAGGAAATGAATTCAGAAGATTCTATCCCAATATTGAAACAGTATTTGGGGATGACAAATGTTATGCCAAGAATTAAATGCTGGCACTAAGTCTTCTCTTATGATAAAATATATATTTTTAGTGAGCTAAAAATATTCTGTTTTCTTTGCAGGTGTTTTTATTTCAAATTATGCTGCAACCAAATGACATAAATAAGCAAGAGGGAAGCAGCACATTATAGTTACCAATGCACATCTCTCTATTTTGCTGAAAATTATAATTCTCTGCACCCAACAGGTTTTCATGTCTATTTTAATTAACTAGAGATTGGCCTCAGAGTTATTTTACTATAAACTACTCAGCCTTCAGATCCAGGGGAAGATTCCTCCTTTGCTACTCTGAACCAACAGAGCTTGCAAAGAGCTACCAAGAAAGAGGAATGTTTTCAGCTCAGGATGCAGTCACTAGCTTTTGAACAAGAAATAAGAAACCTACAGGAGAACTCCACGTTGTGCCAAACACAATATACACTGCTCACAACATTAGGTGCTTTGAATGCTCACATGAATAAAATATATCAAATCTGGTCCATTTTATTCACAGAGTGTTTTGTAAAGACATTCTAACGGATATAGGAAGTTGTAAAACGGCTATTAAAATATATTCTGAAGCCATTATGGGATAGTTATGCTGCTGAAAGAAGGCAGGTTTTATGCTGGCCACCAAAAGCTTGGCTGCATGCCTCCCTTGGAGAGGGAGCCACAGCTGGAAAGCTGTCTGATGTATTACCACAAAGTTATAGGTAAGGCATCACTGATCCCCCCCATCTAAGTTATGGAGACACATTTCATCAGCAGGGAAAACCAACAGACTTATAAAAGCCATCACCAGAACTGGCATGTTTACATTCAAAAAGATGGATGAAACTCTTTAAGCAAAGCCAGCGCCTCTTCCACAATTTTAGCATTGAACTAAGAGACGAACATGACATAACAACTGAACTTCATTTTTAATAGTGAACAGAGCAATACAGGTTTTCCTTCTTTCAGGTGACAGAAACAAAAAAAAGGCTGAGGCGAAGGGTCAAGAAAATACTGGATGTGAAAGAGAGACAGACCCAAATCATGCAAAGCTAAGCCGGAGGTGGCAGGTCCCCCTCCCACATCGCACAGATACGAGGTGAGACAGCAGGTCCTGCCAAGTCCGCAGTACCAGGAGCACTTCGCTCCATGACCACCATCCTTCATTGAACTCCACCCCACCCACACACCTACAGTACGTCCAGCTTCTCATCCTTCTCCACCTCTATCCCTTTCCTATTCATTAGCCAAGAAAATGATCTCATCCTCCCACCTGCTTTATTCCAAGTCAACATAACCTTTCCGCAAACCTCTCCCTGTCCACAGCGATAACCCTCAAGTGACGTTCACACCAATCCAACGTGATTTTGGCACAGCTACTTTATTCTCCTCTTTGTCCCATGCAATGCATCTCTATCACGGTAGGTTGCCCTGGACAAGGACGCGGGCTCCCTGTTTGTCTATGGTTTTGGATGGTGTTTAGTGCTAATGGAGCCCCAGCTACTGGCGGGCATTTTCAGTGCTTTTGCAATAAAATATACAGGAGAAAAATGAAAAGGTACAGATTTAGAAGTGCACTGGCAAAATTATCTTCCCTGGTAATGGAAACAGAGACTCACGAAGGACAAATTGAACAGGAACCTGATCAGGGAGTAGCTGGTTGCTGGGGTATATTGAAGATTTGATTCATTATTTAGTGCACTGTAAATTTGACAACACTATTTGGATAAAGCTAGTGGATCTTCCACTCTGATGGAAGAGATTTTCCCTCCTGAGAGACAGAGAGAGATTATTGCTGTCCAAAGAGGAGGGATATTCTTCCCGTTTGCGACTGAAAACCGACTGGGTTTGGTTGCCAAGTTTAGGAATCAGAGTTAAGAGCTTACATGGGCGCTGGGGGTGCAACCCTCAGCTCACGTCAGTCAAAGGGACTATTTTGTGCGACTGCAATAGGCGGTGGGTCAGACCCCTGGCGTCAGAGAGACAGAATTATTTCATTTCTGTCATCCCTTTCAAATATGCTTACTTCAGCAACTCAGTGTAGCTTCGTGGGAAAGATGCAATGGATGCTGGTGCCGACTGACAGCAATTTGATTTGAATTACATAATGCTCTAAACCATTATGTAAATGAGGGTGACGGAAGCACGGAGGAAGAGAAGCCAGGGATTTTTCATTATGGGTTTTTTAATACCTAGTAGCCTTTAATGCTAGCACCAAGATTGCCACCTTCTAACTACTACATTTTGCTAGTAGGTTAGCTGAATTAAACTTTATTTCTCCTGACACTAACTGAAACCTAAAGTGCATCTGAGCAAATGATGGGGAGCATCTATACAGTGGTGAACATGGATGATTTTAGAGCTATATGAATGAGTCACGTAGCCAAAACTACTCCTGGTAATGTCCCACTGATGTCAATGAGACTCATGCTTCTGAGAACCCTGTGGCTCTCCTGAATATTCCTCCCCTTCTCCTCTGTATAATTTCCTCATTTTTTTACATGGAGGAATTTTTCAGAGTAAACAACACATTGCACAAACAATTATTCTCCAAAAGTCATGACATTTTCTGTTAATTAGCAATAATATAATGATCCAAAGAAAACTGCTGGGGACATTGCATTTACTAACAAGCTACAAGCTACATCCAAATACGCATTTATGTGTCAACGGTGCATGGTTGAGTGGTTGGTAATACTCAATTGGGCCTGAGGCACAATGCACTGGGAACATACAATAGTGGCCTAGTATTGCAAACACTGTTGTGGCTTCTTGCTTAATTTAGTTTATGGGACCAAACAGTCAATAAGTAAACCAGAAAATAATACATCAAGTAGCCTGTGAAAGAGAAACATCTGATGATGGTATCAATGCAGGATGTTTTCTACATGGAAAATGCACTAGCTCCATAATTTGGGAACTTGTTTGCACTTCCTGAAAGAAAAAACACTATTCCTAAAAATAACTTTATTATTACTAAAAGCAGTGATAAACAGCAATTGCACCAAGAGATCATCCAATATCTTGACCCTAATCCCCTCTTATAGCCAGGGTTCTTTCTATGCTAGAGACCCACAATAATATATGAATATTGGGGGCAAGGGAAGAGCCCCCAGATGACATTATTTCTATGAGGTATAATAGCACCTACTCTGACAGGGTCCTAAAATGATACAGAAAGGACTGTACTGCTTGAACATTCAGATTTTTTTTTTTTCCTTTTTCAAGACAATTTCAACTAAAAATAAAAATTTGACAAGAAAATGGAAGATTTTGGTCATATTTCTTAATTTTTAATCTGCCATGTACGGAGCTAATAATTCAAGCACTGCCTGCTCCTCTATACATTCACCTGTATCATTATCCATCCTGCAGTATAGTTCCTTAGCTTAGACAGGACAAATAATGTATTCTAGACATTTTTGGCTAAAAAAATATGTATTGGATATGCAACTCTTGTGAAATAGCCTCATACACAGGATAGAATGAATCAACTAAAATCCAGCTTCTCTGATGCATTGGAACAGATTAGCCAAACCAAAGAAATGCGGGATGTTAGACATTCAGGGAGAAGTAGTCACTGTTAGGACATGAGTCATCTCTCCTGTTTTGCATGTCTACTTCAGTGAGATAAACTATGCTTTGGACCCTAGCGAAGGTCCTAATGATTCAATTCATTCATTAGGACACCTAAATTTAGGTATTGTTATGTACCTGTAGGTACCTGTGAACTGAGTGTCTACGCTTGCATGTCTGCTTTTCTCCGACAGAGCAGGGGCATCTGGACTGAAATCTGCACCACACCCCCCACCCCCCCACCCCCAAATTCAGACCATTATGGAATATGATGCAAGGTATGTGATGTGTGTTAGCTTTTCTTCTGCTTGACTCGTCTCAGAAAAAAAGGGACCAGCTACCTCTAAATGCATGGTGGTAAAGGAGCAGAGCACGGGGCTGTTCCCCTCCAGCGGGTGGCAAACTCTAACACTTCTGCGACAGCTTTCCAGTGCCCACAATTACTTTACAACATGAAGTATAGATCTTCAGCTTCAATGAACTGCATACATTTAATTAGTCAATGACAACCACGTTGATCCCAGAAACATTATCACCCAGGTTATCCTGATACTCTTAGACTCACCATGGACTCACAAATCTGGAAAATATTTTCTGTCTTATGTTTTGTTTCTACAAATTAAAGGGATGTTTGAGATCTGGATTGTGCAGTTGCATGGGCAAAAGCTGTTTTCTGCTAATATTTTTAAGAGTAGAGTGAAATATGGGCTAGTGGCATCCATGACTCCTAGGGAACCACAACGAAACAACCCAAAAAAGAGCTGAAAATGCACATCTGTCCTAGTTCACAGCCAATTTCCTACTCCAGTCTCAGGCTTGTCTTGCAGATTATGTCAAAGCATATAGTGATTTTAAAAGCAGAACAAGTGGGATGGCACAGTTCCTCTCTTCCCACACAAATGTTTAGCCTGGCTCCAAAATATGCTTCCCCAATTCTACTTGCCTTCCAAAAATACCCCCAAAACTTGTAGTGCTAACTACACAAGCTGTCTGGGATCCCAGCTCTCTGCCACCCATCTCTGCTGCCAGAGAGAGAAGAAAAAAATGTTAAACAGGGGAAAGAAAAGAGGCAAATTTGGATGGCATTTCACAGATTTCCCTTGTCCATGTCTCCAGGACACATTTCACACTCTCCAAGGACCTAACAGCCATCCTTTATATAGAATGGTTGTATATTAGGTCCCCTTTACCTAATAACTATCTGCGGTGGATTAACCCAATATGAGGAGCGGGTAGTGAGAGAGCAGCTTGGTGGGCACCTGGCAGCCAGACAAGGTTAACCCACCACATCATCCTTCGTGGAAACTGCTTCTCACTTGATCTCCATGTCAGTGAGCTGCAGAGAAGTTAAAGATGATGTTGTGGAAGAAATGGTCACAGCAGACCAGATTGGGCTACGGCATGACTTCTCCTACCTCCCCTTTCCATCCCCCCGAAAGGATGGAGCTGGCAAAGACAGCCGTGTAAAATGCTGCCACAAAACACAAAAGAGAGCCTGTAAGCCAGCCCTTAGGTCCAAGCAAGAAGAACGCCTAGCTTGAAAGATCAGACCATTAAAATCATTACTGATACTCTCAATTCTTACAATTTATAGTATTCCCAGGTGAATCTAAATTAAATTGAAGATTCACATTAAGAATGTAATGGGAAATCCCACTTCACATGCTTAACATATTCTCACAGAGGCTAACAAGAGTAAGACAGTCCAGGACAGAGCTCTGCTGATTTATCGTAACTCCCTTCTTACACACCCGAAGCAGAAACATATCTCAATGCCTGCTCGACTTGTAACTATTATTTAGGTATGGCCTGGTAACACAGTCATCACTGCCTCCATTTTACTCAATACACACTGTAATGAGCCCAAGAACTGACGGTTTAAGTGTGCTTTGCTTTCTGCTGGCTGGTACAGACAGGCAGCAGAGATACAGGCCCTGGTCTTCAAGTCTTTCTGACGTGGCTAGTGATGCCATCAGCTCTGGCCATCTCATATCTGACTCATCACCTCCTTCTCCTTGCTCTGGCAAACACAATCTGGGTTAATCTTTCCAAAATTGCCTCCAACCCCAGGGCCAAGACTGACCCTGCTGCTCCTGCTCATTCTCACATCTCTGTCTTCGTTTGGAGGCTCTGACTTAAACTAACATTACTACAAACCAAACAGAAATGTTTTACTGCGCATGTCTAAAAATAGAATTGCAATCATCTATGCTTCCGTTACTTTAAAACTAAATTTATCAAGAGATTATTCTTCCGTGAGGTTTAGCACATGAGAAGTCTTACGTTTTAAAGTTCAATCATTTCACAGTTATTTATGAGCAGAAAATCTTATGGATTAATTTTATAAAGAAGCACAATCAGCTTGGGGATCAGGTCTTCCTTTGGTGTAAATGGTCAGAATAAGTCTTCAGCCCATCAAGACAGTTTTTGGCTTTTTTTTTATATTGTTTGCTATGTTCACAGATAATGTGTAGCTGAGCACCAATAAGATAATATATAAGGGTTACAATTCTGTTTCAGAAAAATCTTTCAAGTAACAGCTAAGACTCCTATGACTGCATAAGGAGAGAGAAAAAAACCATGTATTTCTCTGGGTGTTTTTATTAGTTTAGTTTCTACATTAGATAGTTCTTTGAGTGCAATTGATTTTGTAGTTTCCTCTGTAGTTTCCAATTAATCATCCTCCCTCTTTGTGAGGATGTTTTACACAAAAACAGGAGACAGGAAAACATTTTAAAATAGGAAAATGTGCTTATAAAACCACAACAGTGGCATGGATATGCAGAAGTGCAGGCTCTGTATGAAACCACTCTTTCGAAAGGGAGGGGGAGCAGCGTATGTAACAGCTGACTGCAAATTTCCTATTGAAACTCTATTTCTATAGAAAAATGCTTTTCCAATAAGAGAAGCATTTTAGTAAAGAGCATCTACTTTGAGATACAAATTTCTTTGTACAACAAAGAAGCCTCCAAACTGAAAAGGGAACAGATTTCTCAGAGAAAATCACAATTTTTCATGGGGAAAAAAAAAATACTTTCTCTCCAAGAATGATGGGAAACAGGCCAGAAATCACCCTAATCACATCCCATTGCTAGTTCTCCCACTGGCTTGACATCCTTGTGCTTGTGTTTTTAAAATATATGAAAAAATTGGGAACTTTACATAGTCATTTTGATCCCAATATAAAAATGTATTTTAAAACTACTCGGTTTTGACCAGACAAATGACATCTCTTTAAATCACAAAGCAATAAATGTGACAATACCTATTCAAATCCAGGAAAACACACTTTTCTTCTAAAAGTCACCATAGAATCTCATCCAAGCATGAAACTTTTGACTGAGGACAAGGATCTTTTGGAGCTTTGAATGAGTAACAAAGGGATTATTACAAAAATAAATAAAAGATGAGCAAGCTGCCACTTAAGCTATGGATTTCCCACTGCAACAGCTTCAAAACTTTCTTGAAACACAACAAATTAAAAAAAAAGGGAGGCAGACGATAAGGCTCTGTCTAACTGATAGCATGAAAACATCAAGCACTTTGATTCAGATTAATAAATAATGATGGCGTGTTATCCAGGAAACAGTGTAATGCCAAGTCTGTTTGATCTCAGACCAACTGTTGGGTAAAAGTATCTTCAAACGCTCTCTTGGGCAAACGGGCTAGTTGCATCTCATCTCTGGGACTTTGATTATTTAAATGGGGCTTTTATTAAAAGAAGGAATTTCGTCCTAGAAGAAATTTTATACCATATTACCCTCCTAAGGGCAAACTCCAGCTTTACCTGGCTTAATTGGGAGGCTGGGGTCATAGGAGCGGGGGAGTTCAGAGCATCCTCTGGTTTTGTCCTCCTACTTCCTAAACTGAGATGGAAGCAATGGGAAAGGAAGAAAAGAGGGAGACTTGTGAGCCCTGACCCTTGCATTTCAGGGCTGTCCCAGGAAAGCCAGGAAATCATCCTCACAGCAGCTCCCACAGCCCACACCAAGAGCTGTGAACCCTTGGGAGCATCTCTTCCCCCTCGGCCCTGCACAGCAAAGAGCATTACCCTCATTTCATGCCAGCGCGGCTTAGGTGCACGGGAATGTTGAACACTCAGTGCCACAGTGCCATGGCACAAGGAACGGACAACAAAACTGGGGGTGGATGTACGTCCTTGGCCCTCCTGGAGCCTTCTCCTAAGGTGTCCATGCGGCTGAGACACCATGTGGTATGAGAAGGCTTTCTGGATGAACCAGCTAGAAACACTCTCTGGGCTCCAGCTGCCATATAACCCCCTCCGTTGCAAAGCGTGGCTCCAAGCCTCAGTCCAACCCCTAAATGACATCCCAAGGCTGACAGATGAGTTCACCGCAGTCCACTTTCAGATGGCAGAAAGTGCTGCCTGTCCCCAGGTCAGTCTGACACAACCCACCTTCTCTCCAAGGTCATCTCTCAGGCTTCCATTTCACACCCAACTCTTGTACAGGAGAGTAATCTCCCCGTCTTTCTCAAAATGTCTAAAAAACCTCTAAGTTTACAAACACGCATCGCCCAGGCAGGTGTTTCTGGACTTGTTCACTTTTTTCCAGCATAATCATTCATTTCCCCCACGAAACACTCCACTGGAC
>NW_009216918.1:0-18815 GCF_000690835.1 Fulmarus glacialis | reverse complement strand
CTACCAAACAGGGCTTCGGCATCCTGAGAGCTCAGCTGGAAAAACCCCCAAGCACTAATGCAGGAAGCGTAAAGAGATCTGATAAATGCTCCAAAGCTTCAGCTTCCAATAAAAATATGAACTATAGCAACTGCCAAAAACTATGACTGCATGACATTACATCCAGCTCCTCGCTCTTATTAAAAAGTAGGCATGGGTATCCGATGTGCAGATGGGCAGTACCACACAATCTGCTCTGCTCCAAAATCTGTGTTTTAATGGATGTCATAGGTTGTCACGAAGCAAAAGTTTTCATTGCAAGGAAACAAGTGAACTCTGCAAACAGCTGCTTTTAGGGTTCGTTGTAGTAAATGGACAAAAGTGATTCTGAATTTACGGTCAGTTTTTGTACGCTCTGACACAAAATGTCTTCCAATCTGTTTCCTACTACAGAAAATATAATGGGCTCTGATCGCTAGTTTTAAATAGGGGAAGGAATTTGCACATTTTTTGTAAGTGAAAGTTAATATTTTTGGAAAATGCAAATCTGATGAGCTTCCTTTTGCCTCCAGAGCACACTAGTCTAGCTCTAGCATGATGAGGATTGTTTTACATTCATAATCCCTGATCTTACAAACTGTCAGTTTACGCAGTCAGTGTTGGGTGTAGGGTTATTGAGATGTTTGCATGACCACACCTGTCGCACTTGACCTCAATACTCATAGCTAATAACAAAGAAGTGATGTTCTGGAGACTGTAAACATTAAACTGATTTTAGTCCATCAAAAACTTTTGGCACTATTAGCTGCAACCTTGAGCTGTAAGGAGAATATTCTGTGCATTTTTAATAATAGTCCTGATCTACCTATCCTCAAATTTCCAAAACTACACCTGATCCAAGATGGGATAGATGGGCAAAGAGGGATACAGAAAGAGTTGTAGGCAGAAAAAGTTTGAATTTGGCATCCTCTAAAAACAACACCAGCCTTACTGTGCTGAGGGGTCCACAATAAAGATGCACTGCCAGTGTCAAATGTGCAGCCCCCAAATTTCACTTCTGGAAACACAGTTCCATCACTCTCACTCTGAGTAGCAGTGCTATGAGTCTTTGTTGAGACTGCTCAGGTTTTCCCCTTGCTTTTATGGATGTTGTTCCTTGATGTACTTCTTAACAGAAATAGGGTAGCATAATTTATTAGAAGAGATGGTATTTTGATCTGTGACCATCAATAAGTCTGTGGCCTTCAGACCAAACACTATTATCAAGACGTCCATTGAACTGGAAACAGCATTAGAGAAGAGACAGCTAACTCAGCGTTAATCAAGACTTTCTGTTCTTCCAGTATCTGAATATTGCCATCAGGCTTTTGATAATACCAAACCTCTGATAATTCCAGGCGATCACACACTGATTTATTAAGGTGGTCATGTAGACAGGTGACTTGTGATACTGCGCTGCAAGGATAACTCCCCAGATAGACAGATAACATAATCATTTCTAGGGCCATGCACAGGGTCCAATGTTCACATCAGATTTTGCATGTCAAAATTCTGGAAACTCTGCAAATAAATAAGATCATCTAGTCACAAATTTGTCTCGCTCTACCAGCAACAGAAATTAGACCAGGTACAGTACACATTTGGAGACCAGCCCAGTCTCCTGAACAAGCCCTTTAGTGATCTAGTGAAAATCACCAGCATAACTAAGCCCTTTAGTGATCTAGTGAAAATCACCAGTATAAATAGCATGTTTCCTTGTCTGCCTGACCACAAGATGCTACCCAGTTACAGTCCCAGCTAAAACCCAGCTTAACATGCTACCCAGTTACAGTCCCAGCTAAAACTGGGACTGCATCTACAGGCTTTTAAATCTGAAGCTCAGATTCCAGTTGTATTGGTCAGCTATAAGAACAGCATCTCCATCACTGTTCTGCACAAAGAAATTGCAAGTCTGGCTCTTTCCACCTTTCTTAATATTTATGCATCTGGTCTGGCAGCATCCATCATCAGCATAGCCTTAGTAGGTACCCCAGAGGGACGAAATAATAGCAATTGCAAAATGAGACACAAGACGGACGGGAATAAGGAGGGTGGGAGGGAGCTAGAATCAGGAGTCTTTCAGAGTTAGGTTATACGAGGCTATCTCTCTTGCAGCACAGGAAGAAAAAACATCATCACAAACTCGCAACAAAGGAAAACAGTGAGTCTGAACTGGTTTCAGTGAGGGTTGGGGTAGGAGAAGCATTTGGTAGACACATATACAGAATATACATCGCCAAGGGATCAAGGCCTGGGTCGAGGCATAAAGTACTTTGCAAGGCATCTTGCAATCTCTAGGCATGGGCAGTGGCCGGCTCCTGGGCAGCACAGTGCGCGCCCGCGTCTCCCATAAACCAACCCAACCAAAGTAGGGGCAGAAGCTATCTATTCTCAACTGCCTCTGGAGAGCCAGTTGCCAAAAGGCAGCAGCTCTGCAGTCCCCCGGGGGAGAGGAAACGTCAGACTTCAGCTGGGAAACTGCTTTCTGACACCGAGCCATTTTCAGAGCTTTCTTCGGGAGATGGTGGGGTTTCCCCCCAGCTGCACACCTGATGTAGCCAGGGTAAAGGCGGCTTGGTCCCTCCCGGACAGCAGGTTCACGGATCATGACCCCAGCTTTACCCATCCTCTGCCTCCCCGTGCAAGAAGTGCAGCTGCACCGTGAGCTGGGGTGAGACACACTCAGAAGGTCTGAAAGCCCAAGCGAGCACCAGATGAAACCTTTTCCTCAGCAGGTGTGAACTTCATCCAGTGTCCATCACCTTGAACAAACGCGTTGTCCACCAGCTCATCCAAATTCCTCCAGACAGAGTTCAAAGCACTGATTTTGAGTCATAAAACCTCTTCTCCCTGAGGGTGCTCAAAACTACAGGCGCCCAGCACTACAGGAGCAAGGGGACAAGGCAGACTCTCCAGGCCATCCTCTGGAGCTCGTTCCCCATCCTGCTCTGGAAAGCTGCCTCGTGGGCCCCAGCAACGCTCATAAGAGCTCAGGCATGTCGTGACGGCTGAGACGTCGGGGATGTCAGAGGAGCAGGAAGGGAGGGAGGAGCGCTGTAGCCCAGCTGGCTCGCTGGATTCGTGTGCGTGGGCGGCAGGTTCACAAACAGCCATTCCTTTTATTTCTGGATTTGTGTGTCTGCTTGAAAATTTGTACGAGCTCTGCTATATAATCAGGAACACAGGAAATTGAGCTAGAAATGCCAAGACAACCCAGAACCCCAAATCTTAGCCTCGTACCTTTCCTTCACATTTCAAAATCCATCTCCCAGAACATGCCTTTATTTAGCCTGAAACTAAATTTCAGGTCTTAATACCTTCACAGGCTTTAACTATTTTGCTTCTCGCAACTGAGGCTGGTTTTCATCCCAGCACCCTTCCCTCAGATGAAAGGCTCCATTAAACCCAGCCCCTTTCCAGCACTCCTCCTGGATCATGGGATCACAGTTAACAGAGTTTGCTCCGAGATGCGCACAGGGATCAAAGGGTCATCGGCTTTGCTGTACATGCAAAGTGGCAACCTCTTATCTAGAGACCAAGCACAGCACCTCAAGGACTTCCCCACCTCCCAGAGTCTGTAAAATTGATTTATAAACTGGACTGGCAGCTTCTAGACAGCAAAACGTTGCCCACTGTGAAAGGTGCCAGTCAAATATATATTTGGGGCTGAGGTGGGCACAGCCTCATATCCCTACTCAACTAAAATATTTCCACGTTCACACCTAGACTGAGGAGAAGCAGCAAAGTCCTCATCAATTGCTTGAGGATATAGAATGACCAACCTGTTGGTTTGTCTTACAGCCCCTCAACAAACAGTGACTAATCTAAGGGGCCTGTCTCCCGGCAGCTAAATCCTGTTTTGGGCAAGAGGGTGTTCAGATGTGGATAACCTGGATAACACTTCTCACGCACACACAACAAATTCCAGCTGCCGAGACAGAGAGGACTGGTGCCACATCAGTGGGATGACCACATTCAACATCGCAGGTGGAATGTAAATAAACATCAGAGCAAAGGAGAGAGGCATTGCTGTATGTGCTGCATCACTCATTCGTAAATACTCAGAGGTTCCAGTATTAACTACCGCAGATGCTGAAAAAACCAGGATGTACAGAGGACATCGCAGGAGTCCTTGCACTAGATTTTTTTTTCCCTTTTTAGCCTAGTTTTCTGAGGAAACAGGCTTATCTGATCATGCTGTCTGTCTTTTAATCCCCTCTAATAATTTTTGAATCCATTGGCCAATTTCAACCACACTTGAGATGGGAGTAGACATTTCGGATACACTAAATACCCACTCACCCTATAGAAAGGAAGAGCTAAGTGAAGTAAATCAACGGTAGTTAGTGCCCCCACTACGGTGTAGCTCCAACCCCTTACCTGTTCTGAGAGATGGCAGTCAGCATGTCAGTCAGTTTAGGGATGCAAACGAATCCTCAAGAAGCCATTGCACACATTGCCACTTACCCCCACAAGCGGTCAGGAAGAGACTATGGGCTTGGAAGGGGAAGTTAAAGATAAAAGAGCTAGATCCATAGGAAACAATGCTGAATTAGTTTTGCTAGTCACGGAGCAACAGGAGCTTTATTTTTCCTGTTTTAGGATAATAACCTCAGAAAAGCAGAATCAGATTGGCTGTGCAGGGATTAATATTGTGGCGTCTCTCTTCTCCTCCTCCGCCTTCAAATAGTAAAATCTAAAACTTAGCTCCTTGTACGGGTTTTGGCTGGGATAAAGTTAATTTTCTTCACAGTAGCTAGTATGGGGCTATGGTTTGGATTTGTGCTGGAAACAGTGTTGGTAACACAGGGATGTTCCGTCACTGCTGAGCAGTGCTGACACAGGGTCAAGGCCTTTTCTGCTCCTCACCCCACCCCACCAGCGAGGAGGCTGGCGGGGCACAAGGAGTTGGGAGGGGACACAGCTGGGACAGCTGACCTCAACTGACCAATGGGGTATTCCGTACCATATGACGTCATGCTCAGCATATAAAGCTGGGGGAAGAAGAAGGAAGGGGGAGACCTTCGGAGTGATGGCGTTTTGTCTTCCCAAGTAACCATTAAGCGTGATGGAGCCCTGCTTTCCTGGCGATGGCTGAACACCTGCCCAGATGTGAAGGAGTAAATTAATTCCTTGTTTTGCTTTGCTTGTGCGCGCGGCTTTTGCTTTACCTATTAAACTGTCTTTATCTCAACCCACGAGTTTTCTCACTTTTACCCTTCCGATTCTCTCCCCCATCCCACTGGGGAGGGGAGTGAGCGAGCGGCTGGGTGGGGCTTAGTTGCCGGCTGGGGTTAAACCACGACAGTCCTGAAGAAACAGGAGGAAACTAACACTGACAATGTGAATCAATCACTTAAAGCAGCACCGTGCAGAACAGTGAGACCATGAAAGCCGTTCAGCCGCCTTGGCTGTGTTCCGTCCTCATTTTGGTTCAGGGGTAGTAACTTCATTCAAAGCCTCTGACCAGGGCAGCAAAGCAGCAGTGAAAGACTCCCACAGGCGCCTGATTGTTGGACTGAAATCCTACTCTCCCGAGCACAGCATATGGTACACGAGAGCTGCAAAAGCAGCCTCTGAATTTACACACACTTTTAGCTTTATTTCCCTGACTACATGCACCACATCATAGATCTGCACCTAGAAACAGGACCTTGGTATCTTAACAAGAGATCTTGTGCATGCATGCACAACATGCTGAAAGCCAGTTTTAAGCCAGGAGCAGAAATATGCTCCCAAACTCATGTGCCCTTGTTACAAATGCACAGGACTAACAGGACTTTTTCTCTCATGGTAAGTTCAATGTGTTTCAAAGCTTGCACCAAAAAAAATCTAGCTCAGCTGCTATATATCATGAGAAATGGCTGATGCACCCAGCACACTGGCAGACTGCCTGGCTACCAGCTGTGGTCTGATTTCTAACCCTGCTAAAAACAGAGGTCTGCCAGTGGACACAGTACCACAAAAAGTGCAGAAGACAAAGCTTGCCCTCAGATGTGTCTGCAAAACTCCTACCATGGCCAACGAGATGCATGCAACGTTGTGGGCAACACATTAGGCAGCTGGGCTCTCTTCACTATGGCTAGCAATGACCTGGCATCCTGGAAGTCAGTAGGAAAACAGCCTGGATTCTGCCTGGAGAGCAAGAAGTTCAAAAGACTCCAGACTGGCCTGTGGCCAGACTGAGAGGGGTGTTTAACTGTGTGCCTGTAAGAGGCATTTCAGACATTCCCATAAAAATGCCATTTCCATGTAAGTCCTACACAGGCAGGCTTGCTCCACTCCTCTCCCAGTCAAGGAATGCAGTAATTATGCCCACAACGGGAGGTCATCTTCCCCACTCAACAGCCAAGCTGCTTTCCCATCGGTCAAGCTCTGGTTCTGGAGGCAGCTCTCACCTCAAAATCAACGCCTGACAGCAAACAGAGCTGCTGGCTTTGAAAATTGGAAGGAAAGGTACAATTTAGGTGCCTGGGAGGCCAAACTGGACTTGGTGGAATTGCTTTTTGTGGGCTGGTCAGTGGAGGCCTAAAAGACCAGTCTCCATGGTCTCTAGGTACCTTGTGCTCTGTCCCTCTCTCCTTCCCACCTAAGCACTTCCCAGGCAGCCTGCAGACACTCTTCTGATATATTAACCCACAATTATTTACAAGCCTGTGATTTGCAAGGCCACATCTGCTGTACCCATCTCTGGGATTCAGGATTGTCTGCATGTCCCGCAAGTCTTGTCTTGAAGGCAGCCTCAAGGTCGCCATCAAAAAGCAAGGTAGTACGAACTTTTTTCCCCACAGGATAGTTCATCTAATCGCTCCTTCTCCATTACTCTCATCTCTGTATTCCTTTATCTTGTGAACAGCTTTGTTCAGGTCAAGATGCTGAGAAAAATCTGGGTTGCAAAGTTGTATACACCTTGGTTACATAGTTCCACCATGAAAGCCAATGACACTCTATTTTGCAATCTTTTTCCAGAAGGTGTAGCTCACTTGTCTCCTGTTCATCCAGCTCCTGGAACAGACAGGA
Organism: Fulmarus glacialis; assembly: GCF_000690835.1. Classification (NCBI taxonomy): domain Eukaryota; kingdom Metazoa; phylum Chordata; class Aves; order Procellariiformes; family Procellariidae; genus Fulmarus; species Fulmarus glacialis. The sequence goes on along the minus strand of NW_009216918.1, from coordinate 11,777 downwards.
ACCTTGATGAAAGCCAGGTGATTTTACCTCAAATAAGATAAATGAGTGATGTCCAGCAGAAAACTATCTTCAAGTGCTTTTAACAAGAGTAACGTGGGCTTTCTTCTTCCTCATCTTATCCTTTCTGGCACGTGTCCTCTGGGTCATTTGCAACATGGGGGATTATTTCTGGCTGCGCTGTAGAGGAGTGCCTTTCTTTCATTTCAGGTACCCAGAAGATTGTATACATCTTTATAAAACGGAGTTCTCACAAGTTCATTCAGGTCTCTGCAGTTTCGAGGCTGCACTATTGCAACACACTCAACTTGGAGCTACATTTTAAGACTGTTTTGTCAAGAATCTAGCAAACTGCAATGTGAGGCTATCTGCCTTCTGAACAAACCAGACCACCTGAGTACATTACACGCGGGATACGCACACGTCTGACTGCTAATTCACCCCTGTGTGTCATTTAGCGTGAAAGTCCTTAGCAACAAACTCAACAAAAGATTTGAGCCCCAGCTGTACCACTGCCCTGATGCAGCTCTCTGTGATGGAGCTAAGCTGTGTCTGTAGGACAGATCCTACCTCTGGAATTCAGCCATATTGGGAAAAACATCTCGCCTCCATCCCGGTTGAGTTCAGGGTAAGAGAAATAATGTTCTTCTATTCATTTACAGCTGAATGCAGGTTTCTCCTCAGATTAATCTCTGAGCTGCTGTTTAGGATCTGAACACAGCTGGTGCCCAGTCCTAGAATAAAGATTAGTTCTGTCTTAACTACAGCAAAGTGAACCTCAGCTGTAGGGTGATAGCTGTCTTTTACGTACTCCTAGCAAAATAGTACCTAATACTACCACTTGAGCCTTGACTTAGCACTTGGGCTTGATCAACACCCAGTTCAGAGGAGGTGGGAAACAAAGTGTGACCCCGATTCACATCTTCACCATTTCCCCTACTTGCTAAACAGTAATATATCTGCACAGGCGGTAACTGGTGCCTAGCTTATGTGCCAACGTGAGCTGCGGCTCCCTGTGCTCACTGGTTTATTGCTAATGCAACAAATAGCCTTGGGTGTGCAGTATTTGTTGTGACAAGCTGGAAGAAGTCCATGCATCAGATGATGAAGTTGTTCTTGCTACTAGCAGGTAGGATTGTCTTTTCTGCTGAACTAGCAGCACACTTTCTTCTCCTTTTGCTCTTAATTTTTTCCCCTTTTTGACTACTTTTTAAATATTTTACAGATGATGTGCGCTCGTGGCTAAGCTCTCTAACACGTTTTCAGCAGTTTTGTTGAGTCTGCATTTTCAGAGTCTATACAGGGCTAGGATCAGGGTTAGAGTTACTCATGCCAACACAGTTTGAACACTCTGTCATTCCTACAGCACGATCTCGACGTGCATGGCAAATTCCATGCAGAGAAAAAGCTAGGCAGGCCCCCAGTAGAGGTCCATTTCGAGGACTGGAGAGCAGCATAGACCTTGGCTGAAAAACTCAGCATCCCTGAAGACAAGAGCCCTTTTGTGTTCGAGCATCTAAGCAGCACATTTTAGCCACCCTACTTCAGCAAAGCACATGGTGAGAGCGCAGATACTCTAGGTTCATATGGCACCAGAGCAGAGTCAGAGGCACCTCCAGGCAATGTCTGAGGTCATACAAGAGCATTGCCGTACCAGTTGCGGTCTCTCTCTACACCTGATTGATTAACTGTACAAGGCATGCTCACACACAGCTCCTGTTCACAAAAAGCCTGAATCCGGTGCTGTCTCTTGGGGTGGGAGGTGTTTCTGCTTGGAAGGAAGCAAAAGCAAGGTGATGGAGAATGTTCTCCTCAGCAGAATTTGAGGCAGGAGCAGGAAGGTTTTGGAGAAAAAAAATGGTGGTGAAGACAGAAGCCCTGGAGAGCTACGGGTGGAAAGATCTTTCATCAGGCCCCTTGGGACTGGAAGGTGCATGCTGGGGCTATCTGTGGAGGTTTGAAGAGGTGGTCCAACAATTTGTTTGCTAGTGTAGGGTGCAGGGCCAACTCTCTGCTGTGCAGTTTCTACAGGAATTTGCCCTCAGCTCTACTTCTGTAAAATGAGAAAAAGGGTGCTCCCTGTGGTGGAAGGATGCTGTCTAAATAAACACAGGGGATGCCACTTTTTGGAGTTTGGTGGGGTTTTTTTTTCTCTTTTTCTTTTCTTCCTCAAGTAATTCATTTAGGTAGCAGCTCTCTCATTTTCTCTTCATTGGGATCCAGTCCCTTGTTTTTCCATCCCAGTTTGGCAGTGTTTTCACATGCCCGGGTACCTCATTCAGGTGACTCAAAAGCACCAAAGGCAAACATCACTCTCAGAGTGATCTCCACCTCCCATTCTCAAGCAGACACAGGCCCTCCTCCCTGGAGAGACGGCCCTCCCCTCCAAAATTACGATTCCCTTTGCCTCAGCTGCTGCAGCCTTTCCTTTGGAAAGCTTCCTTGAGGCTGGTTGAACTGACAGTAACTGCAGAGCTTCCCAGCCCAACTGGATCAGTCTTTGAGAAGCTCTGCCTGACCCTCTCTCCAGCCCCGTGCTGTCCTTTGTCTTCACCCATTCTCCCCACCCGGAGAGACAAGTGAAGTGTCACAGACAGTAAAAGCCAGGAATAGTGTTTGGACAATCAAAGCCCTCCCCTTAAAAAATAACTTTTAAAAATAATGGCAAGTAACACGTATGAATAGCTCCTTTGACTTAAAGCTAAACACGTGTGCTTGTGCTCACAGCACCCAACAGTAAAATCACATTGTCATCCAAAGCTTTTTACCTCCATAATACAAAATTTTTGCCACTTCCAATACGAAATTGCTATTTTGGTAACAAAGAAGAGGTCTTTAGATTTTCAAAATACAGACAAGGTCCCTATGGGCTATTCAGGCATAAAAGTCACCATTTACCAAAAGGAAGTTTTCTCAATCTGTATTTAAGCATCTCAGAAAGAAACTGGCCTCACAACCAAGATGTTATTGCCTGGATCAGCATTTTAAACATGGGGAAAAAAAAAAATAGACAACTGTACCAAATGTAAAATGCTGTTACCTGTCAAGAAACCATGAAAAGCACAATAAAGAGCAAATACTCACTTTAGCAATTTGAGGCTGTAGAATGGGAAAGAAGGTCAAAACTAGCAACACCAAAACACACAAAACATAATTTATATTACTAAATATACCGCTGCGGTAAATGCTTAAAGGGCTACAGATAATGTTAAGACGTGTTATTTTGGCCACAGGAACAATTATAAGAGAGGGGGTGGTCCTGGTGATGGGTCAGGATGAATAGGAGATCTTTCCCTCACCAGCACTCTCTGCATTTTCCTCCACCTTCCTCTGCCTCATCCTTCCTCTCCCCTCCGGAGGCTCAACCCCTCGGAGGAAGAAGATGGGATGGAGTAGAGCAGCCGTGATTGCAAGACTCCCGGGCTCAGCGGTGCGGGGGAAGGTGAGTCCCAGAAACCATCCTTTGTCCATTTCTGATTTGGATGCTGTCAGGTTTCCCATTAGCAGCAGCGGGGGATGACTCGCTGCTCACCAAATTCCCCGCACGCCGGTGCTTGGACTGAAGCGCACTGCACACGGGGAGCAAAAAGGAACCTGTGGCCTTGTGTGGTGATGGGGACCACAGAGGCGTCCCTCCCTCCAACCCTCCCTGGCATCCCCCAGTACTCTGCAGGATCCAGACCGCAGCATAAGGTAGGGCGGGCTGCTGGCCTAATTCCCCAATTCTCCCAGTCCACAGCAGTGCGATAAACCAGCTTTCCCAGCGCGGGGGATGGTGTCATGCTGAGCGCACCTAGGTCATGCAGTGCAGAGCCCCGTTAGAGATCCCTGGACCAGCTCCAAATGAGTAAAAGCATCCATAGCACATAATACAGCAGCACACAACGATAGTAGGTCAGGTCCTAGAAGCAATAAAACCACATTAGCATCATGTAAAACTATGCTAAGTAGCCTCTCCGGTTGTGCCCTGAAAAAAAAAAAGCCTCCTCCAGTAGCTCTTTACTGCAACCGCTTACATGAGCGCCTGTGATTTTTTAGGTGCACAGCAAAAGCTCTTGGGGCACGGACTGTCCCTTGGGCAGTGGGATGATGCGGGGTGATGGGGACCCTCGACAGCTCATGCAAGCAGCCTCAGAGGGGTACCGCTGCGCTTGCAGCAGAGCTTCCTTGCACTTGGTGTGTGACTACCTGCAAGGTGCCTGGGGCAAGAGGCTTCGGGGCGCCGGAAGGAGCGATGCTTCCTTGGGGTTAAGGGCACTCCTTTGACCCAGAGCACAGGCACCTGGCTGCTTCTGAACTGAAGAAGGAGACACTTGAATCCAAAAGGAAGATTTAGGAATTCTCAAAACTAAAAATACTCCACTTCCCCAGTAAAGCCAGTGAAGCACAGCTTTCCCACAAAGCCAACTTCATCATTATTATTAATATTTATTATTACTCTCAGGGCACATAAGAAAGGTAGATGGTCCCTGCCACAAAGAGCCTAAATTCTTTACAAGGAACCCATGTTTCTTCCAAGGGACACCATCCTACAGCTGATACTAGGATGAAAGGGAACCCAGCAGAGATTGCACTTTTGTTACACATTTTTCCAGCAAAGAACTGATTAAAGTTTGCATTCCAAGTACAGCTATGCTGTAGGCTTACAAAAAATCTTCTCATTTGAAAGTCATTTTCCTCCCCTGCATCTAGGACAATCAGCAGCAAGAAATAAAAAATAATAATAAATAAATATGTATCAGCCCAGAGTTCATGTTTAGTCAAAGCCAGGAGGCCTCGCATCTCTCGCTAAAGGACCCCAGTAACAGTGGGTTTTGACAGACTGAATTCTGGTATTTTCAGTAAATGGAAGAAAATCTCACTGGCTTGTAGAGATTCAACCATGATTTGGGAAGTTATCCTTCCTCCTCATGACCCTTGGTGTTCGGCTCATTGACCCAGTGCTTGTAGCTCACCTCCCAGCCTGGGCTGTCCCACAGAGCAGAGGGCTTCTCCTGAAGTCCTGGGTATTTCAGCCCAGCAAGAGCGTGCTGAGGCCACTGACTATCCCAAGGATGCCATTTTGTTGCAGTCTCCACCATAAGATGAAGTGAGAGAGGCGCGTTTTACTGCTTGGCTGCAGAAAGGCAGTGGCTGTGGAATGATGACTCTGGTTTTGACCCTGGTATCATTTTCCTAAGTCCCAGTTATGTGTGGGCTGTTAGCAGAAACACAGAAGGAGGTGGCATGATATCGCAACCCCATTTCATGAGGGAAAAAGAGCGTATTTGCAGTTGCCATTATGCGATGTGATGTGGGAACATGTACCAGACTGCTCTGTATTAACGGCTGGGGACTTGTAGCCCCCCTTAGTCTGTCCTTATGCATCAAGGTTTGGTGATGTGAAGCAGATCTGTTTTGCTGAGGCTTTCTGCAGAAAAAGGATTTCACCCTTCATGAGATGTTAGGGACTTTTCCCTTTCCTAGTTTCCCAGCTCTCTCCGAACACTTGCTGCATCATCCTTCAAATCCCACGTTGGCCATGTAGTGCAGACTGTAAAGTCACTCTCCCTGGGCACTGAAGGGCTCAAAAAAGTTTCTACCTCCTATCCTATGTCAACCAAAATGTCTTGCATGGTGCAAAGAAATGCTGCACACACTCCATAGTGCAAAATATTAAAAAAAAAAAGAATAAATGGAAGTCAAGAATAATACACGTAACACAGGTGCCAGTGATAGAGGAGGAAGACCCGGTGAGAAAACTGTAGCTAGAAACATTGGCCTTTTTAAGGACAAGAAGGAGCTTTTCAAATACATCAGGAACAAAATGTAGCCTGTACGTACTGTCAGGCGCGGCATCACGGAAAGGGCAGAAATGTTCAATACATATTTCTGTTCTGTACTTGGGAAAAATCCATGCAATGGAGCAATAATGCTGAGAATGACATTCTTTCCAATTTAAGAGCGATAAAGAAGTACAATATACACCAGTTTCTTTAGCTAGACTTTTAAATCAACAAGTCAGGATAATTGCACCCAAGAGTTACTGCAGACTTGGCCAAGATGTACTCTGAATATCAATGTTGCTTTCCTAGGTATTGGGACACTGTTGTAAAGCAGCAGAAGAAAATCACGGTTGTGGCAGTATTTTATACGGATAAATAGGAAGATCTGAGTGACTGTCGGCCTCTCGGCTTTCTGGGCAAAAGAGCAGAATAGCTGATGCAGGGCTCGGTTAATCAGGGCTCAGAGGACAGAAATATAATTTGATGGAAACATTACCCCTGTAGAGGATTTCAGTTCTGATGTCCGAAACACAAGGGTTACGGTGATAAATTAGAAAGGTTTAGGGAAGTATCACTAAGGACAATTACGGGCTGGAAAACAGGCTCATAGTAAATGCTGCAGAGAGCTCAATCACACCAAGAGAAAGTAAAGGGATGAATTAATCACTGTACCAGCACCCTTGGACAAACGCAGCTACAACAGTACTACTACTCCACATACTACAGAGTACTTCGCAGTCTGTCAGACTAAGGTAGAAGAAATCCAGTGGCCAGGAAGCGGAACAAAAGAAATATAAATTAGGTGTAATGTGCACACTTTTAAGAAAATAATTTAACCACGGTTTACCAAAGACTGCTAATTTACCAAAGACTGAAGGACGGAAAATCCATCCCCCTCAATTCCTGTTTTCTAGACAGTATATGCTGTAGCTCAAACAATACTGATTATGAGGAGCTCTCTGCTATTCTGGAGACAGAGTAGATGATCACAGTTGTACTTTACGGTTTTATAATCTCTAAATTCTGGGGTTGAGCCTAAATCTCATAGCCTTTTCTTTTTTTTTTATCCCACTACCAAATGAACAGAAAGGCACAAGCTGAATTCCCGTACTTGGGCTTCAAAACACCGTACGACACCGCGTGTATGGAGCTCTGTTATAAAATGTGATTGGAGGGATGAGAGAGCGATCCAGTTAAAAATAAGCAGATGCAACGGCAGAAAATAAACATTACTGCAAATCCAGACAGGCTCAGGGTCCCTCGCTGCAGAAAGATGGCTCAAATCTCCCCTCCTTTTCTGCTCCAGCGCCTGCCGCAGCCCGGCTGCCGTCGGGGCTGCGTTACAGACAGGCGAGCGTCGCCCCGCGACACCACCTAATTGGCACCCAGCCTTCCAGGGAGTGGGAGATAGGCAGCCTAAAAATAGGCTGTCCTCTGTTTTGGCTCTCCCCTCCCTCCATCCCCCTGCAGAGGCACGGAGCTAGCGGTCCAGGGAAAAACATCCAGAAAAGCAGCAGCCTCGGTGGAGGGAGCCGGGCGGTATTTTTGGAGATGGAGGAGCGGGATGGGGTGCTAACGGGGTGACGCCGAGCATCGCGTGGGGGGTCCCTGCCCGACCTCCCGCTTCTGGGAAAGAGCGATTTCCACCACCTTGAGCGCGGGAGCTGCAACCCGAGCCCCCCCGGCCCCGCGGAGCCACACAGCCCGTCCCTGCCCTCCGGGATGCTGTCCCCAGCCGACCCACAGCCAAAGCAAAGCAGCTGAGCTTGGCTCTCCTGGCAGCTCCCGTGGCAGCTCCCCCGTTGTTCCCCGCTCGGAAACTCTCTCCAGCCATCCCGTTATCCTGCGGAAGCCTTTGCTTCAACAGTCCGTACAATTTCTGCTTCAAGGAACCAGCATTTACAGGCAGCAAAGCCTCACAGGACAGTTTTTAATAGGAATTTCATGGACACTGAAGATCCTTGTAAGGACTTTGATGAACACTTGAACTTTAGTCTGACATTTAAGTGCCTAACACTCTGTATGAAGCCCAAATTAAGAGATCTTATACTTTGCTATTGATGCTTTCTCTCACATGCAGCTCTACAAAGCTCCCGAACATCAGTTACATTTCAGAAAGCATTGGTTCTGCTTTTAACTGGATACAAAAGTCAAAATCAATTAGAGATTGATCTCAATTCTGCCTTTTTTTTAATTTATTTTTAGCGTGCAGTTCAGTAACCAAAGTGAAGAACTGCAATCGATGAAGCTAACTTGCTTTTTGGCAAAGCTATTGCCTAGATTATAAGACATTTTGCAAAGTTTCCCAAGCTCGTAAAGGCAACTGTGTAAATAATGTCACTTATTGAACTCTGCGCAGTGCTCTAACAGCAGGACGGATGGGTAGCCTAATACATTGTGTAGTTGCTATAAGCAATAATCTCCCATGCTAATCACAACTTCCACAGTCATTAACATTATAGGAACCTCCGGAAAAAAATCATTTACCGGGGAACTATTCAAACACATGCAAAGCTAGCTATGGCTACAAAACTAGCTTTCAAACTGGCATTGGGAAGAACATATCCAACATACTTCACATCCCACAGACCTAAATGTGCGAGGTGCTGCTTTTTGAGTTCTACTTTGGGCCACTTGGTCCTGCAAACCGCCGTGCGTGTTCAGCTGCCACAATTTAAAATGAGCATGAAGTGATGGTGCTCTGCATTCAGTGAGATCCTCATCCACTGAAGTGAGAGGAGAAACGGCCCTTCCAAGAGCATTCCTCCACGTGTCGCTGCTCAAGCTTGTTTCTTGCCTGAGCAGGACTTCGGGTTAACGTTGGGGAGGGATAACTCGACAGACTCACAAAAGTTAAGGCAGTGTTACTCCTTGGCCACCCCCAGGGACCATCTCACCATAAAACCAGTACAGCTGGCACAAGCCCCACCTTGGAAAATAAACATATCAACCACAGGGCTGGTTGTTGGTGGCTGGATGGCCATGCAGTGCTGGTCGGCAGCACTCCCTGCTTTACAAAGCTGCTATCGGCCCAGGGATGAGAAGCTGAAAATGAAGGTGCCCGAGGGGAATGCATGGGATGAGGAACCTCCCTGAAAGGGCTCGCCCATGCACATGGAAATACACTCTGCATTTTGGGGCACGAGGGCTGCTGCAGCTGATGGGGACAATGCTGACGGTCCCTTCAGAACATGTTTTAAAATATCTTCCTCCTGGTCCTGGCAGACAAGCAGCCCTCCAAAATAACCCCTTTAACAGAGCTAAAGCTTCTTAGCCAGGCCACCCGCTGCAAACCAAATCAAGGGCACTAGCTTGCCATTAACACGTACCATTTTCATGCACATGCCTGGGTTTTCTCTGGCTCCTTGTGACCTTTTAAACTCCAAAAGAATGATGCGTGCAGTTCCCTCCCGCTCCTTTCCTCCTAGAGGAGGCTTGGCCGGCAAGGACACTGCAGAGAACTGGGAACAGCTCATGACATGCCTCTGCACTGGATCTGCCTGTGACAACCTCATGATGGTTCCCAGCCTCGCGCTGTCATGATTTATCATTTGGGGTCAGAAGACCCTGTTTCGGTTCATCAAGAAAAAAGGCAGCCAGCACATATGCATGTCGCTCCCCTAGCAAGATGCTTAAGAGAGATGACTATATGCCAATTATTAGCCCAGAAAGCGCACCTGGCCATAAACACCCTATGCAATATATAGGGAAAAAACCATTTTGATCTGCAACCGACTGCAGAGGGTGGGTTTGATTTATCAGGGAAGGCAAAGGCTCTTGCAGAGCAGGGCGAGGAGGAGGGGCCCGAAGGTGGCTCTCGGCCACCTCCATGCTCTTTGATCCCGGGGCCGTGCTGGCCACAGGCCAGTACCCGCTGTGGGCTGTGTTAATCTGCGCTGGCCGCCGGTGCCTCCCGGGAGGCTCAGCGGCAGCTGGGGATTACCGGGGTCAGGGACACCCTCCATTTTCCCTTCCTCGTACCGCTCGCAGTCATGGTCAGGGAGAGGGCTGGGGGAGAAATAGCCACAGCCTCGTTGCATGGGTGCACACACGTAGGGGGTATCATCCTCAGTGTATCCCCTGCTGCTTCTCATCCCGAAACGTTTACACCAGCTTCTTGCAATAGCTGGGCACGCAAGTCCCATCTGACACCACTGATATGCCAGTTCCCAGCAAAATGGGGAGTATGCAACTGGTGGAGCTGAAAATTGCATTTTCAATATCCCTGCTTCATTCCTGATTTATTTATTTATACATATATATATGAGCACATATACATGGTTATTAATCCATACCTGATGCACGTAAGCGGGCAGAGGTGCCAATACAGTCAAACACCCCCATGCATGCAGGGAGAGGCAGCTGTAACTGTGCGTGGGGCAGGATTAGAGCAGGAGGGCCATGGTCCTCTGGGACATCATCTTTGTCCCTCTTTCACCTCCTCTGGTCTTTCGACAGGACCACAGGCTCTCTCACAGCTGGGGGCACCTTTGGTCCCTGACTCCTGAGAGCCGCTCTGCAGCAGATGGCACATGCAGACCTATCCTCAGCCCCCTGAAGCCAACGGGGGATCTTTGGCAGGTCTGGATCAGGCACTAAATCCGTATGATGGAGCCTTTTCAGATGTGATTTCAAAATCCCAGGACTTTGTTCCCAAGTTCCCTTTAAAACTGCACAATTATAGCCTTCACCTGGCATTACCTGATCTCACGAGCCTGGCTGATGTAGGTTAAGCAGTCACTGGCCCAGCAATGGGATACTAAACATAAAATACAATACCATACAGTTTAACACAACAAAAATTCTGTGAACAACCCACATTACCTAAGTAATCTGCTTCCCTGTGGATCTCTGGTGGATTCATTGCTGTGTAGTATGTGGCTGAGTCACCCCACAGCCACTTTCTTACATATGACGCTCCTTGAGTCTCTCTACTCTCTATCTAGGAACATCCTTTGACAACACTTGCAAACCCCAAATATCTGTTAGTCCTGAAGCTCTCAATCAAATTGTCCAGTGGGTTCAAAAGCTACAGGATAGGACAGATGCATAATGAGAGCAATGGTAAATCAACTGACAAACTGAGCAACAAAAGATGATTTTCTATGCCTTGCGCAATAATACATCAAAAATTAGAATTTCCTGTCCAACAAAGTAATTACGCTATTTCCTTCTTATATTTAACCAATCCAAGCACTAAAGGGACACAAAAGACATTACATCTTGCATAATAGTTAATCAAAAAACACCTAAAAGACAGCTTTAGAAAATTCCAGGGAGGGAATGATGTTTCAAAGTGTAATGCCAGATCCAAAGAAGTCAAAAGGAGCTTTACCTTTGGCTTTACCGGGCTCTGGATCAGGCCCTTAAAATAGTTCAGAAAACTTATTTCACCTATATTTAATAGCTTTGCACCTATTCAGTAATTTTCACTGTTAGTGTTAAACTGTCCAGGGGACTTCTAGGCTTGTAAACAAATCCTCCATCTCCCTTACGTTGCTTTTACGTTGACGCTGCACCACTGACTTCAATAAACCGTCTCCTGATTCACCCTGTTATGAGACAGTGAGCAGAATTAGGCACCAGAGATGTGTCTAAAAGCCTTGGTTTCAGGTTCTGAACATTACTTTAGCTAATTAATAAAAGAAAACCACAGCCCAGAATCTTTCAATGTTTTCAGACCATAACCTCATATTCAGCCACTTGCTCTGTTCCCAGGAGTCTAGAATCACCAGGACTTGCTTTTTTAAATTAGTTATTATTATTTTGGGGGTCTTTTTTGCCATTTTCCGTGTTTCTTTAAAAAAAAGGCAACGCATGACCCAGTGCAGTGTTTCTAGGTTCTTTCTGGCCTGCCCCGAGAAGCAGCTAGAAAGCGGAGAGCTCCCGACTATGGAGCTCTCAACACACAGAGCAAACCCAGCACCGCTCAGGTTTCACAAAATGGGGAAAACCTGGGGAAAGCTGAAGGAATCTTTTAATACTCTCCTAGGTACTTGCCCATACTACCCCACA